>NC_083570.1:65107877-65225377 GCF_027579695.1 Neoarius graeffei
CTTAAGGTCGGTCTGTATGGTGAAATACCGTGACCTCAGCCTTGAATACTGACCTCGGCCCAGAGGGCCTCGCTCAGTACTTTCAAGACCTCGGTCATGGTATTTCACGATACGGACCTCCCAGCTGGTAAATAACACATTTATTTTTTTTTTCACGGTGTGGAAAAAAATCCTGCGCTCTGATTGGCTGGCGAGCAGGTCCATATCCTACGTTGCGGACCTCTGGTGACTTGCTCGTTCACAACAACAACACCAAACATAGTAACATTTCTTTTGTCAACATTTATCTTTTTTTTATAAGCTTTATTTATAAGATAATCAAAAATCTTATAAATTTTTGCCAGCATTTCTCAGGAGAATAGCATTAATTTTACAGCATGGATGGCGATAACGACAGTGTTCACAGCGAAAGCGAGTTTTACTCCCCTGAGGAAGAAGTAAAAGAAAACATTTCAGGAGAAAGCTAAAAACCTGTAACTTGCTAACGCCGAGCAAAGACATGGCTGAAAGACTCCTATTTGTATAAATAGAGGACTACATAGGCGGCAAAATGTAGTGTTTTTTTTTTCCTGCCATGGAAGTGCACTTGTATACCGAGGAGGAAGCCATTTGCATTACAGCCGTGAATGAGGATTCAAAATGGCGGCTCGGCTCGGTTTTTCCTTTCGGGCGCTCTCGTTTTCTGTTAGAATTTGGTAAAGAAAAAAATAAATGTATCATTTACCAGCTTAAGGTCGGTCCGTATGGTGAAATACTGTGACCTCGGCTTTGAATACTGACCTCGGCCCAGAGGGCCTCGCTCACTACTTTCAAGACCTCGGTCACAGTATTTCACAATACGGACCGCCCAGCTGGTAAATAACATGTATATCTTCGCGCCACCATGTAATGTCCCTTTATATTATATGGACACGTCCACAAAAAAATACACAAATTAATCAAAATTTTAATTTCGGACCGGTTGGCCATTTTTGACAACGCACATCTAGTCAGCGGGAAAACACCGGGAGTGACCTCATCTGAGTGAAATATCGGGAAATATGTCACTCAGATCCACGATGCAAATTTTTCAACACGAGAAGATGAGCCTCATATCTTCAAGCCAGCGTGTGATTTTTCTTTTTATTATATAGACACATTCACAAAGTTCCCAAATTTATCGAAACAATTAATCGATTTCCTCACGAGTGACTTATGGAGATTTATGTCACGGATTTGGTTCTCCGTGTCCTGGATGTAGCTCGTATGAAAAGTATGAGTGGCGTATTTCCCAGTAAACCACTCATGTCCATATAAAATAATATATAATACCTTGTGGGAAGGCGGCACGGTGGTGTAGTGGTTAGCGCTGTCGCCTCACAGCAAGAAGGTCCTGGGTTCGAGCCCCGGGGCCGGCGAGGGCCTTTCTGTGTGGAGTTTGCATGTTCTCCCCGTGTCCGTGTGGGTTTCCTCCGGGTGCTCCGGTTTCCCCCACAGTCCAAAGACATGCAGGTTAGGTTAACTGGTGACTCTAAATTGAGCGTAGGTGTGAATGTGAGTGTGAACGGTTGTCTGTGTCTATGTGTCAGCCCTGTGATGACCTGGCGACTTGTCCAGGGTGTACCCCGCCTTTCGCCCGTAGTCAGCTGGGATAGGCTCCAGCTTGCCTGCGACCCTGTAGAAGGATAAAGCGGCTAGAGATGATGAGATGAGATGAGACCTTGTGGGAAATAAGGTCGGACCGGCGGACATTGACCGGTAATTTTTGCAATTGTCCATCTATATTTCGGAAGCATCAGATTGGATGGCTCATGAAAAATTCTAAAGATATGAGTCTAATCTACTTCTAATTTTTTTCCAAATGTTACACTGAGCAAATACATTGTCGTAACACGGCCTGTGAAACGGGGCCCCTGCGGGCGCGACTTTAAAAATTTATAACTCTGCCACCAAAGGTCCTAGCGCCATCAATTTACAGGCCCCTCCCTCTCCTCGAGTGGCACACTAAATAAGACAATAATCTCAGTATTCACTGTTGGAATCTCGTACTCAAAATTTTAATTCTATTATGTAACAATAGTTGTGTTGTTAATTACTAAATTTCTTATAGACTTGGTATAAAAAAAAGTCATTGTTGACCTAATGTTTCCTGAGCATTATCGTACCTATATACGAGTACCAGTAAGTTGTAACCAACCGGAACATCCTTGCTCCCCCCATACTTTTGTTCTAGACATAGAACTGACCTGTGTTTTCTCGGGTATAACTTTTAAGCATGTTCTTCTTGAATCTTCTGACATTTTCTTGTAAATTTATATTCAATTTGTAGTGTAATTTAGTAATTAATGTCTCGTGCAATTTGGCCTTTAAAAATCACAAAAATGTGCCTAGAAATAACCGAGAAGCCATCTCCAGGCATCTAAAGCCCTTCAGCTGCGGACCCCCGGCTGCATTGTTCCAGGCCTTTGGCCCGTCATTCGGACAGGCTGAAATTTGGACGGACAGATCACGTTTCAGACTTATCTGTCCTGTGACAGGGTGCTTAAAATTCCTTATTTCCCCACACTGTAATATATAAATTTTTTTCCATGCATTTGTTTTCTGGTTTGTGTTCAGTTTCAATTGGTCATAACTTGTTTGTCTTTTTTTTTTTTTAACTTTGTCTTTCGGTTTCTTTATATGACAGTTGTGGATATTGTTGTGTATATACCATTCAGATTTTTAAAAATATTGTTAAATCTTGGCTGTACTCTGTCAGTAAAATATTTATCTCAGTATAAAATGTGTGTTAATTTTTCTTTTCTTTTTTTTTTTATTCCTCAGGAGATTAAATGACCCATCTGTAGTCACTCCGTGTTCTCGGGATGACCGAGGCTACACTCCTCTTCATGCTGCTGCTATATGCGGTTAGCTGTTTTCTCATATGCTTTAACTCACTGTAATACTTTTAAGTATGAAATAGTACATTACAAGTCTGACTCCTAATTGGTATTATTTAGTAAAGTTCAATGATTCAGTTTCTTTGGTTTGCTTCTCAGTCTTTTACACATGCACCTGAACCTCTGTGGCTCGACCTTTTTGTCTAATGTGTGTGTGTGTGTGTGTGTGTGTGAGAATAGGTCAAGCTCTGCTGGTTGACCTGTTGGTGTCAAAGGGAGCTGCGGTGAATGCCACAGACTACCACGGCCTCACGGCTCTGCATCTCTCTTGCCAGAAGGGCTATCAGGGTGTCACGGTGAGTGTCTTGTCCCAATATACCTGTTTACAGCCTGATACATGTCATGCCATACTCCACACAAGTAAATAATAATAATTTTAAAAAACCAAACAAACGTGCACTCATTGCTGTAGTGAAGTTTTCTGTTATGTTTATTTAGCATATTTGGAAGACATCTCTTTGCTCAGCATTTGATAACGGTCAGAGGTAAATCTGTTCCTAAGACACCTGAAAGTGTTCAGGACCAAGATCTTCGCAGTTTCTTGAGTTTTTTTTTTCCAGTCTTATTAACTTCAAGAAAGAGACCGAGTGAAAGTCGGGGAATGATTGATTGATTGTTTATAGCTGCTATAATGTAAGTGATAACAGGAACCGACTTGTTTTATGGATGAGCTACAAATTTAAATGCACCTGTAAGCAAATTACAGTGCACTGTGTCATTCTTTAATAAGTAGCTATTAGTGTTAGCAAATGTGCTGTGGTATAAGAGGAATAAAACACTTTAGGACATGCTGTTATTAGAATAGGATCCTCTTTGGCATGGTAATGGCATCACGTCACCCTGTCACTGATTTTGGTTATTTTCCTTTATCAGCACACCCTGTCGTATTTTATTCCTTGCTTAGGTCATCTTTGAAATTGTGAAGCAGTAAATACCATAATGTTCTGGAAATATGATACGACTGTAGGTGTATTGTTATTCACCAGGTGATTCAGACATACTGTCCTGTCTTTTGAGCTCGCAGTCTCTTTATCACCTCGCTCCTTCTGTTCCCGTAGCTGCTGCTGTTGCACTATAAAGCAAACACAGATACTCAGGACAACAACGGGAACACTCCTCTTCACCTGGCTTGCATGTATGGCCATGAGGATGTAAGTGGCTTGGATAATACGCTGTACACGCAATTTCACAAAGACTAGATCATGAAATGAAAAGCAGAGTTCTATTAAAATACAGAGAATTCCTACATGATACCCCATGTTAACCCGTGTGTGTGTGTGTTTCAGTGTGTAAAGGCACTGGTTTACTACGACCTGCACACTTGCCGGCTGAACATGCAGAATGATAAGGGGGATACAGCACTGCACATTGCGTCTCGTTGGGGTTACGAAGGCATCATGGAGGTGCTGCTGGAGAACGGTGCCTCAACTCTCCTCCATAACAAGGCCAATCAGAGCCCACTGCACTGCGCACTCAACTCCAGGGTCAGAGCGCCACGCAGTTCAGCATCACACGCAACATTCAAGCTTTAAGTATTCTTAGTTAGGGGTCATCCATAATTTTCATCATTATCACGAGTGTACAAACCGTACGCGGGGGGGAGGGGGTTAATGACCAGGCATACACTTTTTAAAAATGAAAAAATGATGATCCGTCAATGTGCGAATCGGCGGCCGCCATGTAAAAAATTTCGCGCCGCATCGGTGTTGCCAGCTAGCTCTACACGCTTTCTTTCTTCAATACAACAACAATGGCTGACCCAGATTTTGACCGCATTTACAAATTTGTGAGTAGCAGAAATACCGCTATTCACAAGACTCCCTCAAACGAGTACGAGCAGTTTTTAAACGTTTATTGTTTCCTGCATTCATCTGAGAAGCGGCAGGAGGCAGTTAGGGCAGGACAGGCTGCTTGGAAAGAATCAAAAACGAACGTTTCAAAGCAAGCTGAGCTGTGCCGGCAAGCGATCGTCCGGATGGAAAAAAAAAAAAAATCAAGTCGACTTTTACAA
The DNA here is from genome assembly GCF_027579695.1 of Neoarius graeffei. Classification (NCBI taxonomy): domain Eukaryota; kingdom Metazoa; phylum Chordata; class Actinopteri; order Siluriformes; family Ariidae; genus Neoarius; species Neoarius graeffei. The sequence goes on from NC_083570.1 coordinate 65,112,807, forward strand.
TTCGGGATTATTTCTCTCGTAAAACGGTACGTAGGATCTCATATGGGTGTTTTGTACTTGCGTCAGCAGTCAGTTGAATTTTATACAGTCAGTCTTTTTTTCCATTTCAGAATGAAAGTCCTGCACGACCAGCCCCAGCCCCAAAATATGTTTTATTCTTTATTTTCAACATTTAATCTGTGGGCAAAAACAGTGACTCTCTTTTAAGGGGAGCTGTTTCCTTTGGGCTCCTCATGAACAATGGATTTCCTATTGTTCATGAGGAGCCAAAAGGCAACAGCTCCCCTTAAAAAGACAGTCCCTAATTTTCAAAAATGAATCGCCTGCTTTCTATGAAAACTTCTGGACCCGTCTTGAGTCTTCTTTTCTTCTCTTGTGAATCTTTGTATTGTCCTGTCATCCGATTTTAATAAAAAGTAATACAAGACATGATTTTATTTTGAATTCCTATTCCATGTAGATCCATCATTTTTTGTCCGCTAATGTACACTTTTTTTGGGGGGGGGTTGCTCAAAAGTCTACTCTTTGTAGACTCATGATAATGATATAAATTATGGATGACCCCTTAGTTAACACCTGAAATACACAAATCTGCCCTGAAGAGAAGTGGTATTTTTGAACAAAAAAGTTCTTGTATGAAAGTGAATTGTACTACGAGTTGGCTTAGTGGTTAGCATGTTCACCTCTCGACCAGGAGATCACAAGTTCTGCTCGCGGTTGGGTCATACCAAAGACCATCATAAAAATGGTATCGACTACCATCTGGCGAGGCAGGGCACAATACAGATGTGAGTAGGGAGTCAAACTCTCGCGGTTACCAGAGGACCAGCCCCCCACTGTACCCCAAGCTGTATAATAGGTGAGAGGCTGAGGACAACTGGAACAGAGATTGGCGCTGCCTGATGCGCCTTGTGGCATGTGAAGGACTTTGATGAAAGTGAATACCATTTCCAGGATTCCAATGCAGTATGGAGTTTGATTTTAGTAATTTCCAGGTGTGGATCAGTATCGAAAAAGGAAAATGTATGTCGTTGAATTTAAGCGAGGCAAGACGTGATGTGTTGGAAGGTGATTTCTGTGGCATCTGCCATCAGTGAACTATCTGACATTAGCACGTTGGGCTCCATCGTACCTCTGCAGAGCTAAAAAAAAAAAAAAAAACCTCGGCATGAACGAACATTGCAACACTACAAATGTAAGAATGAGTAACTGCAAGTTTTATGAGAGTTGGCAGGTTTTGCCGGTGTTGTGAGGCGGCCCCAGGCGTGAACGATGGCAAAATATCGTGTGTGTGTGAGAACAGAGTTGCCCTTATTTGTGTGTTGGTACTCGCACAAGAGTTCTTAGCCTGATTACTGTCTTACTGGCAGGTTTTATTTTCATATTTGTGTGCACGCTTATGATGGAGAGAAATAATAAGACAAAGGGGGAAGAGCGTTTTAAACTTTTTGTGACCACTGATTTTATTCTCAGTTCTGTGTTAAGTTTTCAAAATGCATTCTCATCTCATTATCTGTAGCTGCTTTATCCTGTTCTACAGGGTCACAGGCAAGCAGGAGCCTATCCCAGCTGACTACGGGCGAAAGGCGGGGTACACCCTGGACAAGTCGCCAGGTCATCACAGGGCTGACACATAGACACAGACAACCATTCACACCTACGCTCAATTTAGAGTCACCAGTTAACCTAACCTGCATGTCTTTGGACTGTGGGGGAAACCGGAGCACCCGGAGGAAACCCACGCGGACACGGGGAGAACATGCAAACTCCACACAGAAAGGCCCTCGCCGGCCGCTGGGCTCGAACCCGGACCTTCTTGCTGTGAGGCGACAGCGCTAACCACTACACCACCGTGCCGCCCTGAAATGCATTCTTTACTGTATAATTGATTTATTATTAGACTTTATTTCTGGTTCTTTGTTGAACAGCGTGTTAAACCGTGCTTACAGTAAACAGTTTTTCTCCATCTAATATTCAGTAAAGGAAAGTCCGTGCACTTCTGTTCCCTTTTCTTTTGATGAGTTCCACATCAACATCCCTCCTGTTACTGTTCCAGGGAGAAGGGATCAGTTTAGTTTTCCAGATTTACAGGCGGAAACAGAATAACACTGCACTGTTTTAGCATTGCAGCTTGAATAAAATGCTGTACACTGAACTTGTCTGGGTTTAATTGATTTGTATGAGCTGCAGGACCTTACCACAGGGAGCCACTAGAAATTTTTGGCCCTATGAAAGAATATAATATCAGCAGTTACTTGCTTGCTTCTGGCAATTATTTGGCAACATACTCGCTTACATACACACAATGTAACATCCACATCGACAGTTGGATTTTAAAGTCTCCCATCTCATTATCTGTAGCCGCTTTATCCTTCTACAGGGTCGCAGGCAAGCTGGAGCCTATCCCAGCTGACTACGGGCGAAAGGCGGGGTACACCCTGGACAAGTCGCCAGGTCATCACAGGGCTGACACATAGACACAGACAACCATTCACACTCACATTCACACCTACGGTCAATTTAGAGTCACCAGTTAACCTAACCTGCATGTCTTTGGACTGTGGGGGAAACCGGAGCACCCGGAGGAAACCCACGCGGACACGGGGAGAACATGCAAACTCCGCACAGAAAGGCCCTCGCCGGCCACGGGGCTCGAACCCGGACCTTCTTGCTGTGAGGCGACAGCGCTAACCACTACGCCACCGTGCCGCCGGTGTCAAATATGGTCTGGAAAATATAAAGTGAAGTCCATACATGTGGAAAATGGATGGAACTTTGAAATGGAAAATGTGTAGGAACCCTGCATTTCATACACAATCACTGGCCAATTTATTAGGCACCCTCTGCTCATTTTTGCACATATTCAGCTAATCATGTGGCAGCAGCATAATTCATAAAATCATGCAGATACAGGTGTGTGTGTGTGTGTGGGGGGGGGGGGAATATGACCTCAGTGACTTTGGACAGGCTACAACAGCAGACGAACACATTGGGTTCCACTCCTGTTCTCCAAGAATCTTGAGACTAACGTGAACAGTTCTGTGGGTGCTGATGTGGACAGCTGTTGTAGCCCATTGACCCCCACATGTTACATGTTTGATGTGAATATCAGCTTTTCACCCGTGTCTGTATGATTTTGTGCATTGTACTGCTGCCACATGATTTGGCTATTTGGATAATTTCATGAACATGCAGGTGGATGGTGCGCGTCGTTAAAATAATTTACACCATGAGTATCTATATGCAGTTTGTGTAATAAACAAAGACAAATAATTTAATTATGCAATTCTTTTCTGCATTTATTGTGAATAACACCTTCCTGTTCATGTGCTGTTCTATTATTAAACGTTTTTTTTCTTCATGTTGTAGGTTTTGTCATTGCTGGAGCGCACATATGATAGTGCCAGGAAAAAGGTAAATGGTTTTTGAAAAAAAAAAAAACCCTTGTGTGTATATATTGTATGGACACGAGTGTTTTACTGGGAAATACACCACTTGTATTTTTCATATGAGCTACGTGCGGGACATGGAGACCCAAAACCCATGACATAAATCTCTGTCACTCGTGAGGAAATCGATGAATTGTTTTGATAAATTTGGGAATGTTTTGTTTGTCTCATTTCATCTCATTATCTCTAGCCGCTTTATCCTTCTACAGGGTCGCAGGCAAGCTGGAGCCTATCCCAGCTGACTACGGGCGAAAGGCGGGGTACACCCTGGACAAGTCGCCAGGTCATCACAGGGCTGACACATAGACACAGACAACCATTCACACTCACATTCACACCTACGGTCAATTTAGAGTCACCAGTTAACCTAACCTGCATGTCTTTGGACTGTGGGGGAAACCGGAGCACCCGGAGGAAACCCACGCGGACACGGGGAGAACATGCAAACTCCACACAGAAAGGCCCTCGCCGGCCACGGGGCTCGAACCCGGGCCTTCTTGCTGTGAGGCGACAGTACTAACCACTACACCACCATGCCACCCCGTTTTGTTTGTGTCTGTATAATAAAAAGAAAATCATACGTTGACTTAAAGATATGAAGTTTATTTTCTCGTGTTGAAAAACTCAAATTTTTCATACGAGATACATCATGTATCTGAGGGACACATTTCCCAATATTTCACTCCGATGATGTCACTCCCAGTGTTTTCCCGCTGACTAGACGCACGTTGTCAAAATGGTGAACCGGTTTAGAATTCAAATTCTTTTGATTCAGATGTTTTGATTGATTGATTGTGGATGTGTCCATATAATATAAAGAACATTACATGGTGGTGCGAAGATCTGAAGTTTATCTTCTCGTGTTGAAAACTATTTCACTCGTGAAAATGTTCACCACTTGAAGATAAACTTCATATTTTCATGCAACCGTGTCATCTCTATAGATGTAGTGTCTGTCACACATTAAAGTGCAACTCAAATGCTTTACAAAGAAAAAAGGCAAATAAAAACCGCAAAAGGGAATAAACAGAAAATAATGAAAATGTAATGGTCTTTAAAAAAAAACAAACTTCAAAAAATAGCAGTAACCCTAAAATAAATGCATAATAAAGATTAAATAAAAATGTCAAATAATATGACATGTAAAATTAGAGAAATGCTAAAGTGATATGATTTGAGCTGCTATGTGAAGATGATTACTGGACGTCCTGTCGAGTGAGAGTAGAGAGAAGGGTCCTGAATGAATGTAGAGAGGTGCAACAGAACGATGAATAGATAAACATGAAAATGTTTCTTTTTGTTTGAATCGGTTTGCTCAGGCTCCCAGTCCCCCTCCACAGCCAGCTGACAGCAGCAGTAGACGCACCTCTGTGTCCAGTACGTCCTCCGTCGTCTCTGTGGAGGCCAGTTCTGAGAGTGAGCGCACTCATCTAAAGGAGGTGAGCTCATCGCTCTCTTTCGCCTCCATGCTGAATGGGTTTTGGCTGCAGCCTGAGACTCTTTCCCTTCTGTGTTTAATGGCAGGTGGAGAAGTTACTGCGGGCCGTGGCAGATGGAGATGTGGAAATGGTGAGCAGTTATTGCACATAAACTAATTATATGATCGCAAACAAATGCTTTCATTCACACTTTCCCCTTTTCCACTGACGCAGTGCCAGAGACCTTTGTTTGAAGAACCAGCCCATACTTTTTCCGCTTTAAACGGTTTAAAATTAAACCTGTAATGTGGTGTAAAAATAACCGCAGAGGGTTTTACAAGATTTTCCTTAAGATAACTTTTTTTTGTTGTTGTTTTCAAAAAGTGATGAAATGACCTCAGTGCCATTTTGTTGTTGTAATGAAACTGATTTTTCAAGCTTAAAACTGTGTGTTTTGTTTATTTATTTATTTTTGTGAAAAACTGGTTTTATTTGAACAGGGTTCTTACACAGCAGAGATGCCTACTAGTACGGATTGGCCGTATTTTGTACGGAAAAGTTACGTAAATATGATGTTACGGCAAACAGTGTTATTCTGTACGGAATTATTATAAAGTCTTAAAAAATTCCAGTGAGTTGTTTTTAAATGTCCAAGCGACTTTTTCAATCCATGCGCGATTCACGGCTATTTATTTTTACGACAACCACACATGCTGTGTGTGACATGCGCAGATTCCACACATTTGCTCGCGCTATTTTCGATACGGTAGAATGGCCGTGCATTACACCCAGTCAAAAGGGCAATGGATACGCGCACTGCAAACTGTGTAGAACTGACATTAACATCACTCATGGTGGTCGCGATGACTGCACGCGGCATGTCAACTACAAAAACCATATGGAGTATGCTGAAATGGCGTGTCAGGCGGAAAGTAAATCTGGGGGTATCCAGCAGTTTTTTACGAAATCTGTGGATGAAAAGACACGGAACGTGACACGTGCTGAAGCGGTGATGGTTGACCTGTGCTTGGAGTTGAACTTGCCGATTAGTGCCATGAAATGTGAGTTAAACTTATTCAGTTTCTTTTTACATGTATGATTTTTATTCACTGAAATGTCAAACACTGGCTGTACTTCTTTAATTCAAAGTCTTTTCAGTGTTGCAAGTGCAAATGTACATGTAGTATGATCAAAAACAGAATTTTATGATTAGTGCTGTGGGATTGTGGCAAAAAATTGATCATTCCACTGTTTTAAATACAATTATAAATGTCATTTTATTCAATGTCTCTTCTGAAGCATTATGCTGAAGTATTTATATATTGGGACATTAAGATAACAATGTCGGACTCTCTTTGGCATGAAATAAGAAATTTTTTTGTTAATTTTATTAGAATCCATTAACAGGTAGAACATTTTGCCAGGCAATATAATATAATACTTTTGAGGAGTTACATTCAATACCAATGATTGGTAGTCAACCGTAATGTCTGCAAACAGGGAACACTATTGTATTTATAAAAATGTGATATATTGTATGCTCTAGAAATTTGAGTGGAAATTCAGTTGAGATGGCTGCTCGCGTTTTGTTTATTCAATTCACACAAAACAGTTCTTTTTAATAATTTAAATGTTAAACATATTGGTATATACACCTCTTTATAATGGAAATGCGCATAAATTAATGTTACTGAAAGTCATTCCAAAATACTGAAAAATGTTTTCAAGAATACTGAAATTCAAAATTTGGGGTAGGCATCTCTGTACACAGTATGGAATTTGATTTTAGTAATTTCCAGTCTGGAAAAAGGAAGATGGAGTATGGAAAAGCATTTCTGTTTCCAGACTATTACCCCTACTTTCTTTTCTAAAATATAAAATTAAGCCAAGATGTTCAAACCAGTGTGAATTTGATGTTGAATTTAAGCGAGGCAAGACGTGATGTGTCGGAGGTGATTTCTGTGGCATCTGCAATCAGTGAACTATCTGACGTTAGCACGTTGGGCTCCGTCGTACCTCTGCGGAGCTAAAAAAAAAAAAGGGCATGGACGAACATTGCAACACTACAAATATAAGAATGAGTAACTGCGAGTTTTATAAGAGTTAGCAGGTTTTGCCGGTGTTATGGGGCGGCCCCCAGGCGTGAACGATAGCAATATATCGTGTATTTGTGTATCTGCATGACAATGCATTTGTCGTGTGTATATACATGTGTGTGTGTGTGTGAGACCGAAGCAGACGTAAAAAGACAAAGGGGGAGAGCGTTCTAAACTTCTTGCGACCCCTGATTTTTATATTTTATTCTCAGTTCTATGTTAAGTTTTCAAAATGCATTCTTTTACTGTACGATTTGACTTTATGTATAGTTCTTTGCTGAACAGTCTGTTAAACAGTGTTTGCTGTAAACAGTTTTACTCCATCTATTTTGGACCCTATGAAAGAATATAATATCAGCAGTTGCTTGCTTGCTTCTGGCAATTATTTTGCAACATATTTGCTTACATACACACGACGTAACATCCATATTAACAGTTGGATTTTAAAATAATTTATTTAAATAATAAACCTCTAGTTATTTGTACTGTTGTGTCAGATATGGTCTAAAAAAATGTACAGTGAAGTATTTGAGCTTGGAGAAAGTATGGAATTTTGAAATGGAAAATGTGTAGGAACCCTGCGTGAAGCAGTTTGTTGGTGGGAAATAAGGTGGATAAGGTTTCAATACCGAAAGAGCCTTCAGTACTTGTGCTTTTTTTCCCCCTTCATATTGCGTGTGTCCTGTTTCAGGTGCGCTACCTGCTGGAGTGGACAGATGAAGAGCAGGAGGATGAAGAGAAAGCTGAATTGCCTGAACAGACAGAACTATGCCACCCTCTGTGCCAGTGCCCAAAGTGTGAACCTACACAAAAGGTTTGCACATGTTGTGTGAGAGATCAACACCTAATTAGTTATTGCGTTATTTCTAATTAGTATTTAGTCATTAGTTGCACAGTTAGGTTTAAGTTACATTGATCTAGATCAGGGGTGGGCAATTATTTTTTCCATGGGGCCACATGAGAAGCAGAAAATTTTGTGGAGGGCCGGACCAAAAGGCTGAACTAAATTCTGCATAATATTAATTGTATTTCTTTATATAAAGCAATAAATAACATTGTTCTTACAAACTGCTAAGACTGGTAAGAGTATGGAAAAAACGAGGTTGCCTTACAAAAAAATGTCATTTATTCAATCAAATTTCCCAAAACAATGGTTAACAAAATGTGAACGTTTGTACCTTTTTTTTTTTTTTTTCAGTCACATTCACCCCAAAACACAATAAAAGACATCACAATATTGTCTTTCTACTCCAAATATCAAGCAAGATACATCATATTATAATAATGATGCCCACATTTGTAGTCTAATCACCTCATTTGGTGCTTTTCGCCGGAGATCGGCTCCGGCGCCTGCTGGTGACGTCACACTATGTGATCGGCTGGACCGTTTGAAGGATGACGTACAAGTTTGTGGTTGGTCTGGGCAAATTACGGAAGTAGTTATCGCGGGATTAGGTTTTGTGGGATTTCATGTCGCGCGCATTGCGTTTTTGTTGAACACAACTTCAAAATAAAAGCAATGCACATTCAGTCCATGCATGAGGTAAAATTAGAAAATACGTTTATTTTGTAATTTCTCATTAACCTTACGCGGGCCGGTCAGAATGAACCAAAGGGCCGGATGCGGCCCGCAGGCCGTAAAATGCCCAGGTCTGATCTAGATGATGACCGTGTGAACTATGGCGTTTCCTAGGAAATATATAAGATTTTAAACACAGCAGTAGTATTTAAACACCGTATAGTATTTTCAGTACATATCTTTTTAGAATTTCACCACTCCAACCTTCTACCGTTTTTGTGCGTGTCTTTAGAAGCTACGCGTCCTGCAGCCGGACAGGTTGGGAGTGAACAGCAGCAGTGCGGACGGTTTCACTCCGCTGCACGTGGCAGCATTGCATGGACACACAGCGCTCGTCTCTTTGTTCATCCGCCATGGAGCCAACATCAACGCCTGTAACAGCCAGAATGCCACTCCACTCCACCTGGCCTGCCAGAACAGCCACACACAGGTGCTGCTGCACTACGAACACTGCTCCATATAATCAAACTTGTGGAATCACTTTTCATACGCTCCGTTTGTCTTTGACGCCTAAACAGCACACAGTCGCATAGAATCGTGTCTATCCTTTTCTTATTGGAAACCCAAATTAGAGCTATGTACAGTATAGCTTGCTTTTTTTTTTTTTTTTTAAATTAATTAATTAAATTTAATTTTTAATTCTCAGTCCACCCGGTCCAACAGATGTTTTTGTTTGTACCCACCGTCAATATTTTCTAATCCCGTAGTTCTCAAAGTAGGGTTTATGACGCACAGTAAAGGGGTTGGTGATTATTTTCATTTTCTTAGTCATCTAAAATTCACAACCAGCAATGATAACTACTTATTAACTGAGCGCGAGGTCTGATATTTTCCCATAAAGACCAAGCAAGTGAGGTTAATAAGGAGTTTATTATATGGATTTTTTTATTTTATTTCTAAGATTAAAATAGACGCTCATTACAATGAGGCGTGACGCTGCTTTCAGTTACATCATATTTGTAACATACTGGAGTCGCGCATACGGAGTAAACGGCTAGCGGTTTCAAAACTGAATTTATTTCTCCACTCGAGTAATACATGACCTGTTCTGCGAAAGATAAAAATATAATCTATATTGGTTTGTTTTTCAACAAAATGAATTTCCAAATATTTTTTTGTCGTTTTTGTTTTTTGCAACGTTGAAAGCCGCCACCTTGGAAAGAGAGTCCGTAATTGCCCACGGGCATTACAGGAAAATTCTGCCTGTCAAGGAACCAATCAGAGCACGCGATTTTACCGGAAGTAGCCTGTGCTATATAATAATCAGAGTTGTTATTCTGTTTATATATTAGTCTGTTTGACTGGTAACTTAAATGGATTTAATCCAAACCTCAAGAATTCAAAAAGAAGTAGTCCTCTAGTTAAGGTTAACGTGAATCTAATAACAATAGAAATGTGCACTGTGAACGGAAAGTTGATGAATAAAATGCTTTCTAACTCTGATAAATAGCCGACGCATTATTGTACGCATTTAAATAATACTTGAATAGTGGTAATAGCATTTGAATAGTTTGAATTATGTTCATGAATGTATTTATTTTCCACGTTACACATTGTTCTGAATAAACTTAACTCTGTTCTTACTGACTCCACTGGCCCAATTCCCTCCACATATAAACAAGTAATTTAAACCCTGCAAAGATGTTCGTTTCTTTTTTTAAAGAACAATTTCAATTGCAACATTTAATCTGCTTGCTTAGGGTGACAGCAGGCCTGGAGGGGCCAAACGTGGGGGAAAAAAAAATCGTAAGGATGCGAAAACGCAAAAAGGAAATTTGCTTCCAGCAGCAACTAATTTTGCATTGTGCTGAGGTCACCTAGGTTATCTTTAACTCTGCAAATTCACAAATATTGAATCCATGAGCCAGTAGGAAATAAGACGGTATGCTGGGGTCTTTGAGAAACTTGTAATTATTACGTAGCACGTTAACTTTCTGGGCCCAAGGATCTGATATGAATGTAAATCCATCCTACACTTGCTGCTTTTTGTTGGTTCTTGTGGGTCATTGGGGATCTTTTTGATTTCAGTAAGCCGTCACATCAATTAAAATCCCAGGGCACAGACAGCAGGGCAAATGCTTTTCTGTTGTGCCATATGGGAGCCCCATGCTAGTCTTTAGGGTATAAAGTATAACTATTTGGAGACTTTAATGTCTACTTGTTTTTTCTTCTTTGGATGTCAAGTGCGTGGCCAAGCTTATCTTGGGATAAACTTGCACATTTTGCGTTCGTCCATTTTGCACCATCATGTTTGGTTGTGATTTAGTAGAGTCAAAGATGGTCAATTAGAGGTTCTCATATTGAGCTGATTAACAGTTTGGCAGGTTTTTTTTTTTTTCCTTTTAAATATGATTTTTGTCTTAGATCTGTGCAGATTTTTCAGATTGTTTGTTTAACCTGAACCTCAAATTATAATTAAATTATAATCAAATTATAAATTATAATCCAGAGAATTTTGTTTTATATTTTGCAGCATTTTGTCTGAGAATAGCAAAACGTACAAACTTTTTTTTTTTTGTCTTGATTTTAAATGCAGACACTGATACAGTGAAGGTTTACATGTACTGATAACGCATCACTATTAAAACCTAATTAAATCAGATCATGAATCAATGAGGAAGGTTATGATTTAACATTGATTTACAGTACCGTCTTTATATGTCCTCCTTTATTTCTGTAGGTGGTGAGCTCTCTGGTGGAGTGCAATGCCAAGCTAAATAAGAAGGACCAGTTTGGGAACAGTCCCCTGATCCAAGCCTGTTTAAAGGGACATGAGGAGACAGTAGCAGTGATAATGGAGGTACCGTCAGCATTTCACTCCACTCTCACAGTACAGGTTGTAGCATTTCCTCAAGCAATAAATATATAGGCAGTCATGTAACCAAGCATCTAATGAGGCCAGCCGGGGACAGAGAGGAAAATGTGACTGAAGTTAATCGTTTTGTCCTCTTCTAGAGTGGAGCCTCGTTGAACCTGACTAATAATCAGGGTAACACGGCTCTACACGAGGCGGTGAGAGGAGGACACCAGAGTCTGGTGGAGCGGCTGCTAGAAGCTGGGGCTCTCACACACCTCAGGAACAAGAGGCAGCGCACGGCACTGGACTGTGCTCAGGAGACTGTATGCAGGCGAACGTTTCTAACCATTCACTCTCAGTTAAACAGCTGAATTAATAGAAACACTGCCTTCTTTCTAACATGGACTGCAAGCTACTGAATTCGAATTACAGACTTCCAGTTTTATTCGGCTTTTTAAAAATGGAACAATTAATAAATTTAGAGCCATGTGGCCCTAAATTCTCCGCTGTTTTTATTTATTTATTTATTTTCTTGCTTCACCGTGACCCAATTCAAGATACTACGTCATGGATCACATGGTGGGCTTTTCCCGTTCGCACAAGGCACTGTGGGATACAAATTTGAAACAGGAGAGGAAAATGGAGGGAGAGTGTACAAATGAAACGTGGAAGACTGACTACAGTAACGGAAAGCGAGAAGAAAAGACGTTATGTTATATACGAAAGAAAGGAAACGCAGGACCAAACTAATAAATATCGGGGGTCAGCGAGCACCTCAGTGTGATCAGCTGTTCGTTTAGCGACAGAATGATGTAATTGTCAGTGCACGGTCAACCTGTAGATGGCAGTAATGCAACACTGTGGATGTCAGCTGCTGTAAAACCCAAAAGATGATAAATCTGCGCATGCACACACAGACTTCCTTTGTCTGCTTGACTGCGCGAAGCCAGCGATTTCATGCGCATTATTTGCTCAGGAATCCCTTCAAATTAAACAAATTCCCAGCCACAGAATGGCTTGTTTGGGGTGTTTTTTAATTTTTAACATTTTATTTATTTATTTAGGGCGGCACGGTGGTGTAGTGGTTAGCGCTGTCGCTTCACAGCAGGAAGGTCCGGGTTCGAGCCCCGTGGCCGGCGAGGGCCTTTCTGTGCAGAGTTTGCATGTTCTCCCCGTGTCCGCGTGGGTTTCCTCCGGGTGCTCCGGTTTCCCCCACAGTCCAAAGACATGCAGGTTAGGTTAACTGGTGACTCTAAATTGAGCGTAGGTGTGAATGTGAGTGTGAATGGTTGTCTGTGTCTATATGTCGGCCCTGTGATGACCTGGCGACTTGTCCAGGGTGTACCCCGCCTTTCACCCGTAGTCAGCTGGGATAGGCTCCAGCTTGCCTGCAACCCTGTAGAACAGGATAAAGCGGCTACAGATAATGAGAATGGGGGGATGAGATTACAGAAATAAACATGTGTCACAATGACCAAATTTCAGAAGGAACTAAATTTCACCAATTTTATGAAATCGAAAGGCCGTCTAGCTTTAAACTTAAATTCTGTCTGGGGAAAAAAAAACATTTAAGGATTTGGGTATTTATACAGTTGTTCACTTTAAATGGCTTATTATTATTATTATTATTATTAATTTAACTGTTTATTTATTTTGCAGAACACAGCAATTCTTAGGATTCTACAGAAAGCCTGTGCGTCCAGTTTTGAAGCTGATTCAGTCAAACAGTTCTGCATAGCCCAAATGCATCAAAGAAAAAGTGAGGTCCAGATATAATCAACTGTAATACAAAAACCTTTTGAGCATCTGCGTTCATCAATGCGTACCTGCTCATTTATTTATTTATTTATTTATTTATTTATTGTTTGCAGCGCCCACTGTTGTCCAACACAAGAGTCCTGATATGCAAAGGTGTGAGACAGACCAATCTGTACTCAGGTGTGTTTATGTATGGATTTATTGTCAGTGAGCGTGCATAATGTTCCAGCATATCAATATGGAAACTTTCAGGGCTTCATCGGGAGGTTGTGCTGCTCTGCTCCTCGTAGAAGCACACTCAGCAGCTGACCTGAACCACAATGCCAGTTTTCATTAGCTCAGCATCCACACCAAGCCCTAGATAAATTGCAAAAAAAAAATTTGAATTTTAAAGTTCTAACTGAATCATTAATAACATGATGATGTTATGTATTATGGACAGAATACAGCAGATGAATAAACCACAAGACGGTACCATCATTCTCTCCACCGACTCTCCATATATGGTAACAGTTTTTTTTTTTTTTCTTTAAACCGCACAACACTGTTGCTTGTTTTTAACATTTATAGTTATCATGTGTGGATCACAGGATTTAGATGACCTGAGTTATAGAAGGCGACTACGGCGGGGGGAGACTGTCGATGGCTGCGACCTCTTCATCCATCAGTCTGAAAACTTGCACTCCGTCAGACAGGCTGCGCTGAACCAGGCCGAAAGATTAAGCCGCAGTCACACCATACACCAGGACCTGACCCACAGCTCTCCCGAGGACCTGGAGCACACACCATCTGCTGTCAAAATGGACAACAGTGAAGCAAATGGCCATCCTACTAACCTCTCACCTGAACCTGAGCAGGTAATTGGGAAGGCTGACAACACCACGCAGGCCAGCTTGGAGGAGGAGGAGGAACAGCAGCAGGAGGAGGAGGAGGAGGATCAGAACTGGGGCAAAAATTTGCATTGGGTTTCCACAGAAATGGATAATATCATGCTCTGAGATTCTGCTCTAACTTCAAACGTGATGAAAAACGATGATCAGTATAGGCTATGCATTTCGCTGTTGTTTTAAACATTTAACTGACCAGGTTTAATGACCTTATTTCAGTCAGTGATCCTAAACTCGCTGCAGCCACTGACACGATCAGCTGCTTTAGCTCAACCCTAAACTGTTGTTGAAGTCTAAAGCTTTAACTTTAATTCAGTGAACTGACAATGAGACACAAATTAAATATTAAATAAAACTGCTAGGGGTTGAGTGGATGTGAGAAGTAATGTATGGACTCTTAAAAGACTTGCTGAGTGTTTTTATTTGTACTGTAAAGGGAGATGAAGAGAAGTATGAATTGAAGATGCATTTCCAGGACTGAAACAAAGCGTAATACAGACGGAGATGCTGACAAAAACTGTACATTTCAAAGTCCCAGATCCTACATGTGTTTTTGGAAACCCCCCCCCCCCCCCCCCTTTACGATGAAGTCCATATAAGAATGTGTGGAAAACATAATCATGAACTCCCTGATCGGGGCCTTTAGAGAAACAAACCTTTGAGAAGGAATTTAGTTTTATTTAACCAGCACTTTTACCAGCATAGTTTTATTTTACCAGCATCATAAAAAGGGATGATTGGGCATAATTTTTACTGCTTCTTTTTAGGTTTAACATGTTCTGTTTTATCTTTTCACTTATCAGGCCACTTGTATGTTTCATCAGCTTTGGCAACACTGACAGAAGCTTAAAGCAGATTTGATGTGTGACTGCACGAGTGACCACATATTTCCCAGTCAGCTTTGCTTCTTCCGAAAAACGCAAGTCTTTTGACATGCTTTGTAAGATTTTTAACATGTCTTTTGACTTGAATGATTAGATTTCAAATACCATTATAGACTGGTACCAAAATCCAGAATTGTGACACCCAAAGGCATTTTTGAGACAAAGTCGGCAAACAGTCTTATTTTGTCAATTTGGGTGTGCCGAATTCAAATCTGCAATATGCCGAGCTCTATCTGACCTCTGTTGACCTCTAGAGGTCATTGAACTTTGGGCCTGTAAACGTCTCAGCTGAACCCAGTTTCTCAGCTTTCTAAGGAATGAAATGTACTAAAATGATTAATGAAGTTAGCAAATGGCCTTGTTTGTTAAATGTTTGGGTGCTGAATTCATTTTTCATTTGTAAAACGACATATGACCTCTGATAACCTCAAGGTCATTAAACTTGGCCTATAGGCCTATGCATTTAACGGCATTTTTAAACTGACTTTACTCCCCCAAAAAGAATATGAACAGACAAAAACAAATAGAAAGGAACAAATGCAACATTAAATGCCAGTCCATGTACATGTGACTTACTTTTCACAATGAGAATGCCTAGGCGATCACCTTACATAACATTGCATTACATTTAGCGGTTACTGTTTATACAAAGCTACTGAAAAAAGGACAGATTCAGCAGCATACAAAATGTGGGGCATACAGGGTATACAGGTTAATCAGGGTTAGTATATATGAGAGTTTTCTTCTTTGTTGTTTGTTTTTTGTAAAGGCTTTACCCCGTTTAAAACAAAACAAAAAACAACAAAGAAAAAAAACTCTCATATATACTAACCCTGATTAACCTGTATACCCTGTATGCCCCACATTTTGTATGCTGCTGAATCTGTCCTTTTTTCAGTAGCTTTGTATAAACAGTAACCGCTAAATGTAATGCAATGTTATGTAAGGTGATCGCCGAGGCATTCTCATTGTGAAAAGTAAGTCACATGTACATGGACTGGCATTTAATGTTGTATTTGTTCCTTTCAATTTGTTTTTGTCTGTTCATATTCTTTTTGGGGGAGTAAAGTCAGTTTAAAAATGCCGTTAAATGCATAGGCCTATAGGCCAAGTTTAATGACCTTGAGGTTATCAGAGGTCATATGTCGTTTTACAAATGAAAAATGAATTCAGCACCCAAACATTTAACAAACAAGGCCATTTGCTAACTTCATTAATCATTTTAGTACATTTCATTCCTTAGAAAGCTGAGAAACTGGGTTCAGCTGAGACGTTTACAGGCCCAAAGTTCAATGACCTCTAGAGGTCAACAGAGGTCAGATAGAGCTCGGCATATTGCAGATTTGAATTCGGCACACCCAAGTTGACAAAATAAGACTGTTTGCCGACTTTGTCTCAAAAATGCCTTTAACTCCTTAAACAAGCACTTTTTTGAATTTTGGTACCAGTCTATTTGGGTACTACCGTATAAGAAAATATTTTTCCTTCATCTGGATTCTATTGAGTTATTTTAAGTTATTATTAAAAATCTTGAATGTAGATATAAAAAGAATTGCAGCTATTTTAGATGCCAAGGACTTTCTTCTTTTTTCATGTTCTTAACTCAATTACTCCGTACCTTCCTTCATGCATACAATATACAGGAGACAGTATTCTGGATCAGTACTGTGTTTTAGGCATGCACTTTACTCCTTAAAAAAAAATACACAGTTTTAAATGGAGGTTTTCAGACGGTTGGTATGTTTGGCATACAGCACCTTTTCATGCGGACTAATCCTAACATGGAATAGTTTCACTGTGCGGGTTTTATTTTATTTAATTTTTTCCAGATTTAGGTCTAATGTGAACGAGTGAAATTGTCCTCAACCTTTCATGTTTGCAATTTGTCGCCAAACGTAACTGAACTTTCTGGGTTGTAGCATCTCTGCATCTCTAATTTGGAAAAACAGCAATTATTTTTGTACATGTCCCTCTAAGTGTTATTCATGTAATAATGCAGTGAATGTGCCTTATTTAACTGGGGTCAGAATAACCTGTGATAGTCATACATCAGTGTTCAGTGATGAATAAAAAAATTAGAAAGTGATCAGGCTGAGCTGTGTTTTTTAACCTTTTTTTTTTTTTATTTCAGCAGGAAGGCTGCTCACGATACTCAAACCCTGACTATACCATTTAGCAGTGTGTATGCATCTGATCCAATCATCTCTTAATACAATCCATGTCTTATCCTATTCTTACATTATTCTCCAATATCTCGTATCATCTCTAGACGCTTTATCCTGTTCTACAGGGTCGCAGGCAAGCTGGAGTCTATCCCAGCTGACTATGGGTGAGAGGTGGGGTACACCCTGGACAAGTCGCCAGGTTATCGCAGGGCTGACGTAGAAATGAACAACCATTCACACCTACGGTCAATTTAGAGCCACCAGTTAACCTAACCTGCATGTCTTTGGACTGTGGGGGAAACCGGAGCACCCGGAGGAAACCCATGCGGACACGGGGAGAACATGCAAACTCCGCACAGAAAGGCCCTCGCCAGCTGCTGGGCCCGAACCCAGGACCTTCTTGGTGTGAGGCAACAGTGCTAACTACTACACCACCGTGCTGCCCCACATATTTCATTTTATTTATTGATTGATTGCACAGTATTTTTATTTTTTTTTTTAAACCAAGTATTTGGTACCAATCAATTCAAATGCAAGTCATTAATTAACACAACTATTGAGCTTTTATTCCGTTATTAATGTGCTTTCTCAAATCCCACACCAAGAATGCTGGGAAAATCAGAGAAGGAAGCAAATAGACCCTTAGAATAAATCCCAGTATTTGGTACCAGATCTCACTTTGTCACTTAACCTGAAATTTGATCTTGTGCAAAATGCAAGCTTTCAATCTTCAGTACTGTACACATCAATAATAAAATTAGCAGTAGAAGAAGCCTTTATTTATCACATGCATGCTCGAGGACAGTGAAATTCCTCCTCTGCATTTAACCCATCTGATGCAGTGAACGCACGCATGTGCATACACACATCCAGAGCAGTGGGCAGCTATGCTACAGCGCCCAGGGAACAGTTAGGGTTAGGTGCTTTACTCAAGGGCACTTCAGCCATGATACAGAGAGAGGAAAAAGTGCTGTTCAGTCACTCCCCTCACATTTTTCCTGCCACTGCTGGGAATCGAACCAGTGACCCTTTGGGCCCAAGGCTGCTTCTCTAACCTTCAGGCCATGGCTGCCCTGAAGGAAGAGTTGTTTGCAAAATGTCTGCTAGAAATGTGCGATGAGTCGCCAACTTTCACTGTGTGTATGAAATGTGCTGCTAGTCTAGCACACTGATTGATGGATGTGGTGAACAGCCAGGGAATCTTATGGCTCTTCTGATTTAATGAAGGAGATGTAGGGAAATGTAGTCATTACTATTATTAAGCACCAGGGCAGTTTCACAGCCAACCATGCATCACGCCAATAGAAAAAGATGAAACCACTTAGTCTAAATGGGCAAAAAAGAGAGCACTTTCATAAAAGTGCATTAAATGATTGACACGCCGTTTTCTGAAATATGCTGCGCCTTGAGACTGCCACCCACGGTTAAGGCGAGCACTCTTGACTCTAAAGTGCAAATCGCCTGTGGACTCATTTGAATATGGAGGAGATGGGCAGAGGGGAAAGAGAGGTCACCAATTAACACATTAAGCAAATATCAGAATGAAATGTAGCATTCACAGATGCCCAGAACAGGAAGATGAAAGTCCCTGTGTCAGCTCTTCTGCAGCAGGATCTAAAGAGCCAAGAGCATAATTAATCTGACCCCCTTTCAATCTGTTAAATACGTGAAATCAGTTTTCTTTTCTCTTGGCTCACAGTCTCAATTTGTGAAGGCTGTTCTGGGGAAACGTTTATCCTGACAAATGTACATTCTTTATAATTCCCCACAATGGAGTTAATGCTCAATTGCGGTGATTTCTCTTCTGAAGCTGACACAGACTGAACCAAACAAATGTGTCATGCACAAGCCACATCTCTTACTGCTGTTCATCTAAAATATTTTGAACTATATTAGTAAATTGGCAGGGGTGTGAAGCATTGCTATTTGATTGCTTTCAGCATTCTGTGTACATGGTTAATATTTAAGAAAACTAAACAACCGGGTGGCCCAGAAATAATGATGTACAGTACTGGGTAAGTCTTAGGCACCCTATATATATTGTACAACCCTGATTCCAAAAAAGTTGGGACAAAGTACAAATTATAAATAAAAATGGAATGCAATGATGTGGAAGTTTTCAAAATTCCATATTTTATTCAGAATAGAACATAGATGACATCAAATGTTTAAACTGAGAACTGAGCTGCCCATGCCACATGCACTAATGCAACCCCATACCATCAGAGATGCAGGCTTCTGAACTGAGCGCTGATGATAACTTGGGTCGTCCTTCTCCTCTTTAGTCCGAATGACACGGCGTCCCTGATTTCCATAAAGAACTTCAAATTTTGATTCGTCTGACCACAGAACAGTTTTCCACTTTGCCACAGTCCATTTTAAATGAGCCTTGGCCCAGAGAAGACGTCTGCGCTTCTGGATCATGTTTAGATACGGCTTCTTCTTTGAACTATAGAGTTTTAGCTGAATTGCTAAATTCAGCTAAATTTAGGTGAATTTAGGTGAATTGTGTTCACAGATAATGTTCTCTGGAAATATTCCTGAGCCCATTTTGTGATTTCCAATACAGAAGCATGCCTGTATGTGATGCAGTGCCGTCTAAGGGCCTGAAGATCACGGGCACCCAGTATGGTTTTCTGGCCTTGACCCTTACGCACAGAGATTCTTCCAGATTCTCTGAATCTTTTGATGATATTATGCACTGTAGATGATGATATGTTCAAACTCTTTGCAATTTTACACTGTCGAACTCCTTTCTGATATTGCTCCACTATTTGTCAGTGCAGAATTAGGGGGATTGGTGATCCTCTTCCCATCTTTACTTCTGAGAGCCGCTGCCACTCCAAGATGCTCTTTTTATACCCAGTCATGTTAATGACCTATTGCCAATTGACCTAATGAGTTGCAATTTGGTCCTCCAGCTGTTCCTTTTTTGTACCTTTAACTTTTCCAGCGGGCAGCACGGTGGTGTAGTGGTTAGCACTGTCGCCTCACAGCAAGAAGGTCCGGGTTCGAGCCCCGTGGCCGGCGAGGGCCTTTCTGTGCGGAGTTTGCATGTTCTCCCCGTGTCCGCATGGGTTTCCTCCGGGTGCTCCGGTTTCCCCCACAGTCCAAAGACATGCAGGTTAGGTTAACTGGTGACTCTAAATTGAGCGTAGGTGTGAATGTGAGTGTGAATGGTTGTCTGTGTCTATGTGTCAGCCCTGTGATGACCTGGCGACTTGTCCAGGGTGTACCCCGCCTTTCACCCGTAGTCAGCTGGGATAGGCTCCAGCTTGCCTGCGACCCTGTAGAACAGGATAAAGCGGCTAGAGATAATGAGATGAGATTAACTTTTCCAGCCTCTTATTGTCCCTGTCCCAACTTTTTTGAGATGTGTTGCTGTCATGAAATTTCAAATGAGCCAATATTTGGCATGAAATTTCAAAATGTCTCACTTTTGACATTTGATATGTTGTCTATGTTCTATTGTGAATACAATATCAGTTTTTGAGATTTGTAAATTATTGCATTCCATTTTTATTTACAATTTGTACTTTGTCCCAACTTTTTTGGAATCGGGGTTGTACAAACTTTGTTAGTTTTTTATGAGTTCTATAACATAGCTCTTTAGGCGGTGCCTAAAAGTGGAGCTCCTGATGAGTGTATGAGTAAAATATTTACAAGGACACAAAATCAGCCTAAATAGAACAATAATAATAATATAGCATATGAACCGTAGTTTTGTGTATTTTGTGTCAATAAATTGCTGCATTTTCTTGTGACCGTAAGACCAATAATTAGATACGCATCGCAGTTACGATATATATATTTATTCCTTTCTTTGACACCGCATGTCATGTGCCAGAAACAACACTACGACATTTATTATGGTGTGACTCTGCTGGGTGCCTGGTGGACAGCAGTGAACCAGCGCTTTCACTTTATATCATTACCATATAGTTACAATCAAATATTATTATACATGCAGTAAGAACTAATCAATATCGATCCATGGTAGTTTTAGATTATCTAAAACTAAGGAATAATGCTCACAATTGCTATTGAACTATATGGTAATTATGTTTATATGAGTGTGTAGAGTAATAAATCATCCAGGTAAAAAAAAGCATACAATGCAAAGATACGTTACCCGCCATGAAAAAACCAGTAGGATAAAAACCTACTGGAAAGCATCCTCCTCGATCGAGCTCCAAGGGTTAGAGCTGCGATCTTGATATTTCAAACTTGATATGTCAAATAGTTGTCTGGTTACAACTGTCCAACAAGCTAGTGGATTAATAAAACTGTTTTAACTAGTTTTATATGAAACTATCGTAAATATTTTCCGTAAAATGTGTTCATAAATAATCACGTTATTTTTTAAAAAGCAAATTAAAAATTAGTGCCCCATAAAAACCCATCTCTCTTTATGTAAATAAAGATACAAATTTTATTGTCCGGTGGTCAAGTGTTTGAGATATGTTACCTTGCATTTATGATCAGGTACCTTGTTTGTATGTATGGGCACTGGACGGTTGCAAAAGCCATAAAAAAAAATCAGGTCAATGCATTAACATATTCTCTTAAGTATGGAGCTTCGTGCCGCATGCTTTGTGCATGGGGAGCTCTGCTATTATCAAGTCAGTACAAAAACGTTTTAGATTTTCAAACATTAGTTTTCCAGCACAAAATTAAATGTTATAGAAAAATGTTTGTATGTCAGTAAAGAAGGCAGTGCATTACATAAGAAACCACTTTTCAGACAGAAAACATAATGAAGGCTCCTCGGTTTTACTGCAAAAATAAGAAGTAAGCACTACAGTCAAAGTCTCCAGAAGAACCGAGGCTGGTTCTGCAAGACGCTCAGTGAAACCTACAGCTCATTTTACTATAACATAAATTGTACTTGAGACTTTTTAAAAAAAAATTAAATTAAATGTTTCTACATGGAAGGTCCGTTAAGGTTGTTCTCTCAGGCCAATCATCTGACATTTCACCCATCAATGCTTCAGTGCTTCAGGGCTCCATACTTGGCCCTCTTCTATACTCTGCCTTTATAAACGACCTAGTGGACACTTGGGAAAACCAGCTATACCTGTATGCTGATGACTCTACGCTATTTGCACCAATAAGATTGGCAAATAAGAGGGCAAGTGTAGTAGCTAATCTAAACAGAGACCTTGAGAAGATGAGAGTGTGACTTGCCAAACGGAAAGTTACCTTTGAGCCCGCAAAATGTAAGACCATGATACTGTCTGGGAAAAGGATGCCAACAAGTCCTGATCTGTACTTTGGAAATACCAAACTGGTAGTAGAGAAAGAACTTAATATCCTTGGCATCACAATCGACAGTAAGCTTCTGTGGACCAGGCACAACTCTGATATCTTGAAGATGGCTGGGCAGAGACTTGGAGCACGACGGAAAATTGCCAACAAACTTGATACTGCAGGAAGAGCAACTGTCTACAAAGCTCAAGTCCGTAGTGTTGTGGAATACGCCTGTCTGTCATGGATTAGTTCCTCGCCAACTGTCCTAAGCCATCTTGATTCAATTCAGCAGAAAGCGCTCTAAATTATTGGAGTCGATCAAGTTACTGCTTGCAGGGGATTGGCCATCGCTAGTCTCCGACACAGAAGGGACGTTGCTGCTGTCACGGTGCTCTACAAAATGCATACCAGCCACTGTCCCAGAGACCTCCAGGCAATGTTATCAAACTTGTACACATCCTGCAGAATTACTCATGCCAGCACATCTATGCCTGATCATGCCCTAGCTATGCCAAATGCAAAAACATCAACACTGGACAGAAGTTTCCTTCACTCCACGATAAAGATACAGAAAAACCTTCCGGACACGGTCGTAGGAAAAATTAAGCGTGACGGTCTCCAGTCTTTTAAACAGCCAGTAAACAAACACTTGATGACACCATTCACAGGCAGCCTTCAATTTGTGTAACTATTCATGTTGTCCTTGGCAGATTATCATATGTTTGGAGTCCAGGAGGGTAATATGCATGTTACTCGTGTATTGTAGGTAAATCACCTGGCTTATTAGAGCACTTGTGATTTATGAGTTGGCTGGACTTGCTCCTTAAACCGCCAGAGAACAGTGCACTAAGACCCGGTTCTGTCTTTTCTGGTAGGGTTAAGTTCTTTTCCAATCACATGGGTTTCCTGCTTTGCATGCTACCTCATACTCCATGAATTTTAATTCCATGTGATAAACAACTTTTTCTCTTGGATAGGACGTACAACCCCGATTCCAAAAAAGTTGGGACAAAGTACAAATTGTAAATAAAAACGGAATGCAATGATATGGAAGTTTCAAAATTCCATATTTTATTCAGAATAGAACATAGATGACATATCAAATGTTTAAACTGAGAAAATGTATCATTTAAAGAGAAAAATTAGGTGATTTTAAATTTCATGACAACAACATATCTCAAAAAAGTTGGGACAAGGCCATGTTTACCACTGTGAGACATCCCCTTTTCTCTTTACAACAGTCTGTAAACGTCTGGGGACTGAGGAGACAAGTTGCTCAAGTTTAGGGATAGGAATGTTAACCCATTCTTGTCTAATGTAGGATTCTAGTTGCTCAACTGTCTTAGGTCGTTTTTGTCGTATCTTCCGTTTTATGATGCACCAAATGTTTTCTATGGGTGAAAGATCTGGACTGCAGGCTGGCCAGTTCAGTACCCGGACCCTTCTTCTACGCAGCCATGATGCTGTAATTGATGCAGTATGTGGTTTGGCATTGTCATGTTGGAAAATGCAAGGTCTTCCCTGAAAGAGACGTCGTCTGGATGGGAGCATATGTTGCTCTAGAACCTGGATATACCTTTCAGCATTGATGGTGTCTTTCCAGATGTGTAAGCTGCCCATGCCACACGCACTAATGCAACCCCATACCATCAGAGATGCAGGCTTCTGAACTGAGCGCTGATAACAACTTGGGTCGTCCTTCTCCTCTTTAGTCCGAATGACACGGCGTCCCTGATTTCCATAAAGAACTTCAAATTTTGATTCGTCTGACCACAGAACAGTTTTCCACTTTGCCACAGTCCATTTTAAATGAGCCTTGGCCCAGAGAAGAAGTCTGTGCTTCTGGATCATGTTTAGATACGGCTTCTTCTTTGAACTATAGAGTTTTAGCTGGCAACGGTGGATGGCACGGTGAATTGTGTTCACAGATAATGTTCTCTGGAAATATTCCTGAGCCCATTTTGTGATTTCCAATACAGAAGCATGCCTGTATGTGATGCAGTGCCGTCTAAGGGCCCGAAGATCACGGGCACCCAGTATGGTTTTCCGGCCTTGACCCTTACACACAGAGATTCTTCCAGATTCTCTGAATCTTTTGATGATATTATGCACTGTAGATGATGATCTGTTCAAACTCTTTGCAATTTTACACTGTTGAACTCCTTTCTGATATTGCTCCACTATTTGTCGGCGCAGAATTAGGGGGATTGGTGATCCTCTTCCCATCTTTACTTCTGAGAGCCGCTGCCACTCCAAGATGCTCTTTTTATACCCAGTCATGTTAATGACCTATTGCCAATTGACCTAATGAGTTGCAATTTGGTCCTCCAGCTGTTCCTTTTTTGTACCTTTAACTTT
Source organism: Neoarius graeffei (assembly GCF_027579695.1). Classification (NCBI taxonomy): domain Eukaryota; kingdom Metazoa; phylum Chordata; class Actinopteri; order Siluriformes; family Ariidae; genus Neoarius; species Neoarius graeffei. Next base: position 65,137,448 of record NC_083570.1, read on the forward strand.
TCCAGCCTCTTATTGCCCCTGTCCCAACTTTTTTGAGATGTGTTGCTGTCATGAAATTTCAAATGAGCCAATATTTGGCATGAAATTTCAAAATGTCTCACTTTCGACATTTGATATGTTGTCTATGTTCTATTGTGAATACAATATCAGGTTTTGAGATTTGTAAATTATTGCATTCTGTTTTTATTTACAATTTGTACTTTGTCCCAACTATTTTGGAATCGGGGTTGTAAAATGGAGGTCCCTATTGGAGAGCAACACCCAATGCACGTTAAAGAACACACTGCACATTTTGTAATGAGTAGGGTGTCAACCCAATGTAGTGTTTTATACTGGTTTATCTCATCTCATCTCATTATCTGTAGCCACTTTATCCTGTTCTACAGGGTCGCAGGCAAGCTGGAGCCTATCCCAGCTGACTACGGGCGAAAGGCAGGGTACACCCTGGACAAGTCGCCAGGTCATCACAGGGCTGACACATAGACACAGACAACCATTCACACTCACATTCACACCTACAGTCAATTTAGAGTCACCAGTTAACCTAACCTGCATGTCTTTGGACTGTGGGGGAAACCGGAGCACCCGGAGGAAACCCACGCGGACACGGGGAGAACACGCAAACTCCGCACAGAAAGGCCCTCGCTGGCCACGGGGCTCGAACTCGGACCTTCTTGCTGTGAGGCGACAGCGCTAACCACTACACCACCGTGCCGCCTATACTGGTTTATTTTCTTCAAAACATTTTTTTCATACTTTTGCAGTTATACATTTTGGTTTTTTAAGCAGCAGTGAACCAATTTGATTGGCCTATTTGCGAGTACTTTTTGTCAGTAGATACCTGAATTGACTATTGTTCGCAATTGCACAATATATACCAAAAAAATAAAGATCAGTAAACAGTAATAAAGAAAACAAAGTCAATATTTGGTGTGATGACCCTTTGCTTTAAAGAAAATAGTAGTCTCAGGTACAGTGAGTGCAGTTTTATAAGGAAATGAGCTGTAGGTTTTACTGAGCATCTTACAGAGCCAGCCACAGTTCTTCTCAACACTTTGACTGTCACACTCGCTTCTTAATTTTGCAGTAAAACCCAGCAGCCTTCATTATGTTTTCTGTTCATTATGGCTTCTTATGCAATACACTGCTTTCTTTACTGACACACAAACATTTTTCTATAACGTTTCATTTTGTGCTGGAAAACTGTTTGGAACTCTAAAATAATTTTTTTGTACTGACTCGAAAATATAGTTGAGTGTAATAAATAATGTAAAATAAAAATCTGTAACAAAATTAGGGTGCCTGAGACTTTTGCACAGTGCTGTATTACTGTAAAAACAACAACAGCAGCAACTGCTAGTCACTATAATTTTATATGATTAATCATTAATCAATGTATTACTATTTTGATGCTTTAATTATTTAGTGTACTGTTCGGACTGCTTGATTACTTCTGGGACCCTGTCTTCTAGTGTTACTCTACATTGTCAGAAATAGGGGTACAGTCGGAGTCCATTTCTGTCCCCTAGGGTACAATCTACACTAATATACCCCCTAAGGCTGATTATTGAACCTCCAGGTACCTATGTGTACCTTTTTTAGAGCCAAATAGGTACATGTATGTTCCTTAGTAGTATTTAAAGGGTACAAATAAGTACCTTCGAGGGTACTGCCCCAGTGACAAGCCATTGTTCCCCTAAAGGTACAATAATATAAATTATTCTCTGAGACTGTAAAAGCAGAAATCATCTCAGTCTCATCTTCTTCGATTGGCCTCTAGCGTTAAATATAGCCTTCGATATAAGGTGATAGGCCAGATGACCTGATTATCTATTAGGCTGCTTTAGCTGTTCTGGGTCTGCATTTCATTACACTACCCAATTAAACATTTCAGGCATCTCTCGGTGACTACAAGGCCAGCAGGCAAGAGACCCCTGAACTTTCCCCTGTAGAACAAATGGCCGAATTTACATAACAAGCAATGATGAGAAAATCTTTTACTTTTGTATACGATTAAATCTCAAACGAAAGGACATCTCAATCAATTACGTGGAATGGCACGTTCGTAAATACATTAGTCTTGCCAATATATTGCAAGAGAAAATCAATAGGCAATGTTAAGCAGATATTGGGGCGATGTTCTGCAACATGGTGTCAATATCTGTCGGCTGCATTTCTCTGTCTGCTAGTGGATATCAGACAGACAAGATGGATCTACACTCACAGCAAAATATAAAACTGAGATTGCTTACATGCATGTATGACCTTAATTTTATGTTATTCAGACCAGCATAGAGGGTTTGTAATAAATAGATTTTGTGACGTGTTTGTTGCCAGGCCCTTAAAAGATTCATGTTTGTTTTATTTATTTATTTATTTATTATTTTTGAGAACATTGCAGAACTCTGCAAAACTATTCCTGACTGATGCTTAGTTGTTATGCCTTAAAATTAAAATGACTAGGAACCATTAAAATGGAACGAGTCTCTCAAAATCAGCAGAGCACAAACTGTCATGGCACTTCTTTGGCTGTTGCACAACACATAATATTTTTGCATCTTGAAATCCAAATGAGTGTAATTTTGGTTTACGGTTACAAATTATAACTGCTTGTTTTTGGGCACCTGATGAACGTACTGATCCTGATTCCTGGATTAATCCAATTATAGACACACTGCTCTCCAACTGTTGCAAAACAGTGGATGTAAGGGCTGTATTTTTGAAAGGTCCTAACAGGAAATACTTTGTAGATGCCGTCTACAAGCTTTTGAGAAACACAAGGTGAGTCCTGGCGGCACGGTGGCGTAGTGGTTAGCGCTGTCACCTCACAGCAAGAAGGTCCGGGTTCGAGCTCCGTGGCCGGCGAGGGCCTTTCTGTGCGGAGTTTGCATGTTCTCCCCGTGTCCGCGTGGGTTTCCTCCGGGTGCTCCGGTTTCCCCCACAGTCCAAAGACATGCAGGTTAGGTTAACTGGTGACTCTAAATTGAGCGTAGGTGTGAATGTGAGTGTGAATGGTTGTCTATGTGTCAGCCCTGTGATGACCTGGTGACTTGTCCAGGGTGTACCCCGCCTTTCGTCCGTAGTCAGCTGGGATAGGCTCCAGCTCGCCTGCGACCCTGTAGAACAGAATAAAGCGGCTAGATAATGAGATGAGATGAGAAGGTGAGTCCTACCACACAGTGATTCTAACAAAACATTAGAGGGCAGTGTTGTCCTAGAAAAACCTCAGATGAATAACTCCATGCATGCCTACTGTGGTCAGTTCAATATAAACACACAACACATTAGTTCTTTGATTGTCTTGTATAGATTTAAAACACTGTATTCATATTGAGTAACAGCTTTATCCTGGTCAGGGTCACAGTGGATCCTGAGCTTATCCCAAGAAGACCAGGTACAAGGGGATGGAAGAACACGCCCTGGATTAAATGCCAGTCCATAACAACACATAGACCGGTTGACACGTTCATTCATACCTATGAGAAATTTGGAGTCACCAATGTCAGTGCATCTACTGACATGTTTTAGGAGGTGGGAGGAGCCTAGAGAACCCAGAGAAAACCTACACAAACATGGAAAGCTCCACGCAGGTAGTATCGGACTGGGGACCCTGGAGCTGCGAGATGACAATACTACCCTTTGTGCCACTTTGAAGGCATTTCTCTGCTGTGTATATATAGTTGTGTGTTTTAATATGAATAAATACACACTTTCCATCACTAGTTGTGTTTCTGACTGTTAGCCTGTCAGATTGTAATGTGTGTGATAGTTATAGATTGAGAAGACTCATCAGGAAATAGGAACCAATTACTTGACAATGATCCAGTTTATGTGGGAGAATGAGAAAAGCATGTCAACATGTGCACATATTGACAAAAGCTCAGGCTAGAGACAGGACTCACCATCACACAAGCAAAATATTGGCAAGTTGTCCAATTTCAAAATGTGGCTCTTCCATGTTTGCTCCAGCAAGCACAGGAGAAGCTTGCAGACATAAATTAATCTATACTGCATCAAACTCCTCTACAATGTGTTTTGTCTGTACATGTGTGTGCACAGATTTGTTGTTCCATTGTAGGACGGGATATAATTGATTATTGTTCAATAAATTATGGTACTATAATCCCGCCCCCCCAAAAAAAGACTTTTTATTGAATGCATTTCAATTTTGTGCTACTGTCGAAACATTTTCCAGCGAGACAAAATAGTGTATGATATATAGAGCACAAGTTTTGGAGTTATACTTCAGTTATATTTCAGTAAACTCAGTAGGACGATACTGTTGGTAAACAAATGAAAGAACTACGATTAAATTACTAAAACCTAAATAAATGTGATTAAATGTTATGTAAGATTAAACTGGTTACATCGAAGCATAGAGCCAACTCTACTTCTTCATTGTAGGACAGGACAGAAGTGACCTTTTGTGTGAGATTTGTATTTTCTCATATTCTGATTTGATATTGTCAGTTTTGTGTCATTGTCTAAGTTGCCTACTGCATCCATCCATTTTGGCATATCACTACAGTGACGTGGCCACTCTGACGGCTTCAGCCATCAAAGTGTCTAGGGAACATTACAGTAGTGGTTTCCCGTTGCCTTCTACTGGATTATTATAGAGGTTTTCACACTTGCATTCATACCTACGGTCAATTTAGAGTCACCAATTAACCTAACCTGCACGTCTTTGGACTGTGGGGGAAACCGGAGCACCCGGAGGAAACCCACACACGGAGAACGCGCAAACTCCAAGTTGCCTACTAGTAGAGTTAAAACATGCCAAATTTAACAGGCTACATAGTCATATTGTGTAGGCTATAGTCAGGGTATAGAGTATGAATGGATTAAAATAAAACTGTAGTAAACTAAAAAATTAAAATGTGTATTTTCTGTATGTGTGTGCCACAGGCCTGTGCTGTAGCTAGAACAAATTAAATTGTTGCATTGCATTTGGGGCTCATTTGTCATTTCTCACATAATAGCACATTAAAAAAATATAAAATTGATGATGAATTTAATAGGTGGTATGGTGATGTAGTGGTTAGCACTGTTGCCTCACAGCAAGAAGGTTCTGGGTTCGAGCCCAGCGGCTGATGAAGGCCTTTCTGTGCGGAGTTTGCATGTTCTCCCCGTGTCCGCGTGGGTTTCCTCCGGGTGCTCCGGTTTCCCCCACAGTCCAAAGACATGCAGGTTAGGTTAACTGGTGACTCTAAATTGAGCGTAGGTGTGAATGTGAGTGTGAATGGTTGTCTGTGTCTATGTGTCAGCCCTGTGATGACCTGGCGACTTGTCCAGGGTGTACCCCGCCTTTCGCCCGTAGTCAGCTGGGATAGGCTCCAGCTTGCCTGCGACTCTGCACAGGATAAGCGGCTACAGATAATGGATGGATGGATGATGAATTTAATCCACCAGAGCACAGCCAACATGTGCAGAACAAGTCTGTCAAATAGTCTAGCTTTCTAAACAAACAAAACAAAATCTCTACAGCTGGGTGCACTTTGATTTACACCTGTGCATTAGCTTAAATAAAGGATGCATATACACATACAAGTTAAGAAAAGAAACCTATTTCTTGATGAAGCTATAGTCTACCCTGTGTTCTACAGGGTTGCAGGCAAGCTGGAGCCTATCCCAGCTGACTACAGGCGAAAGGCGGGGTACACCCTGGACAAGTCGCCAGGTCATCACAGGGCTGACACATAGACACAGACAACCATTCACACTCACATTCACACCTACGGTCAATTTAGAGTCACCAGTTAACCTAACCTGCATGTCTTTGGGGGAAACCCACGCAGACACATGGAGAACATGCAAACTCTACACAGAAAGGCCCTTGCCGGGCGCTGGGCTCGAACCCGGACCTTCTTGTTGTGAGGTGACAGTGCTAACCACTACACCACCATGCCACCTGATGCCATCATCCATCCATCCATTATCTGTAGCTGCTTTATCCTGTTCTACAGGGTCGCAGGCAAGCTGGAGCCTATCCCAGCTGACTACGGGCGAAAGGCGGGGTACACCCTGGACAAGTCGCCAGGTCATCACAGGGCTGACACATAGACACAGACAACCATTCACACTCACATTCACACCTACGCTCAATTTAGAGTCACCAGTTAACCTAACCTGCATGTCTTTGGACTGTGGGGGAAACCGGAGCACCCGGAGGAAACCCACGTGGACACGGGGAGAACATGCAAACTCCACACAGAAAGGCCCTCGTTGGCCGCTGGGCTCGAACCCATAACCTTCTTGCTATGAGGCGACAGCGCTAACCACTACACCACCGTGCCACCCGGGAAAAATGTGAAACTACATGAGAAGTGTTTATAAAACAGATGTGAATCATGTGATTAGTGGTATATGAAGTTTTGTATAAGGGTCCATATGACTTGTCTCTCATTCATTAGGTCAATTAAATGAATGGCTCTTATGCAGGGGGAAAACAACAACAACAACAACAACTGAACCCAAAGAAAGCTGTTTATGTTATTAATTTGAAAGATTGAGTGACTCTTTTGGGCAGATAGTGGAGCTATAAGCCAGAGGCAGGGCAGCAGGACACAGCCTCATCCGCTGCCTGTCTGACCACATGAGTGTGTACACAAGCCTGCAGTTGTGTGCACGTGCCCGCCGGCACAATGCCATGGCTGCCACTAAATTAGTGATTAGGGACCCTCTCCTCTCCCTCTCCTCTCCTCTCCCTCTCTCCTGCCTCTCTCTCTCTCTCCTCTCTATTTCCTGTCCTCCCTTTCTCTCTCTGGAGACGGTCCGCAGACTGGACAGCTGCCTGCCTCGAGAGCTGTCACCCGCTTGTTACAGAAAGTTTCTTTCTCTGTCTCTGCCAGAACTTTTCGTCACTCCGTCAGTTTTGTCGTGGCTGGAGCTGTGAGGGAGGGAGGGAGGAGTGAGGGAGGGAGGGAGGGAGGCGCAGCGCGTGTCATTAGTGAACGGCCGCGCGCTCCTGCTTCCTGTCAGCGCGCGCCTCGCCCCGCGGCTACTGCTGTCAGCGCGCGCACGGCCAGGCCAATAAAGTACGGTCACGAGTACGCGCAAAGCAGTGCGCGCGCGGACCAAGCAAGCCACAGACTTGTAGGAGGTTCTCATTTCTGATGGTTATAGATTACAGAGGGGGAAAACAAACCAGTGCAGTGTTTAGTGAGTAATAAACAAGCTGATAGTTAAACACAATGGTGACTCACACTGTCGTCTCACAGCAAGAAGGTCCGGGTTCGGTTCGAGCCCAGCGCCCGGCGAGGGCCTTTCTGTGCGGAGTTTGCATGTTCTCCCCGTGTCCGCGTGGGTTTCCTCCGGGTGCTCCGGTTTCCCCCACAGTCCAAAGACATGCAGGTTAGGTTAACTGGTGACTCTAAATTGACCGTAGGTGTGAATGTGAGTGTGAATGGTTGTCTGTGTCTATGTGTCAGCCCTGTGATGACCTGGCGACTTGTCCAGGGTGTACCCCGCCTTTCGCCCGTAGTCAGCTGGGATAGGCTCCAGCTTGCCTGCGACCCTGTAGAACAGGATAAAGCGGCTACAGATAATGGATGGATGGATGGATGGATCTCCCTCCCCTTTTAGGTTAGGTTAATACGGGACGGCCTTGGGCTGAGGTGCCCTTGAGCGAGGCGCCTAACTCCCAACTGCTCCCCAGGTGCTGTTAGCATGGCTGCCCACTGCTCTGGGTATGTGTGTGTGCTCAGTGCTCACGTGTGTGTGTTCACTGCTTCAGATGGGTTAAATGCAGAGAGGAATTTCACAAGTGTGTGATGAATAAAGTTGTGCTTTCTTTATTTTAATTGTTTATTACATAATCCATTTAAGTGGGGTTTCAAGATTCAGATTCCCCCCCACACGATTCATTTATTTTCACATGTGATTTCTCCTAACATAAACAATTAATTGAATTTTCACGTGATTGTTCAAACGATTCATTTATTTTCACGTGTTTTTCATCGCATTCCTTTTTCTTCCACATGTGCTTCCTCTGTGTGATTCATTTATTTTTGCATGTGCACATGATTCATTGACTTTCCATATATGTTTTTCGCAGGATACATTTATTTTTCATATGCCACTCCTTCTATAATTAGTTATTTTCACTTGTTTGTTCAAAGTATTAATTTATTTTGACGTTTCCCCTCCACAGTCAGGGGTTAGGTACCTTGCTCAAGGGCACTTCAGCCCAAGGCTGCCCCATGTTAACCTAACTGCATGTCTTTGGACTGTAGGGGAAACCGGAGCACCCGGAGGAAACCCACGCAGACACGGGGAGAACATGCAAACTCCACACAGAAAGGCCCTTGCCGGCTGCTGGGCTCGAACCCAGGACCTTCTTGCTGTGAGGCGACAGTGCTAACCACTACACCACTGTGCTACCTTATTAATTAATTAATTAATTAATTAATTAATTAATTTTTACATGTAATTTTTCCCCATGTGATCAATTAGTTTTCAAAGTAATCACATATTATTAAGAGAACAGAAAAAGGGGAATAGCAAAATGATGGGTCAGATCATGTTTTTTCACGTTTAATTAGCTTTCAAATGTAATCCCACATGATTTCAGTAAGGTTTGTATACTTTTACATTTGTTTACACATGTTTTTCATATATTACTTTCATAATCACATGTGAAATGCATGTGATTTTTCTGCAAGGGAAGATCCAGACAGGACGTACCTTTTTTTTTCATGTCACACACACACACACACACACACACACACACACACACACACACACACACACGCACTGTATTGCACAATGAAAGGAGCTCAACTGTAAAGGGTCAGATGCTGCTATGAGCAGTTTAAGTTTTGCCATATCTTAAGTTTTGTTTTTTTTTTAAATCAACGGCTTCACTTTTTCTATTCTGTTAATCCTGTACAATTTTTGGTTATTTAAAGCGTCTCATGTTTTTTTAGATGCTCCATCTCTTCAGTGGGAGTGCTGTGTATATCACCAGCTCAGCTTATCTAATTTCATTAATGTGATCTTCCGTCCATTGGCTGACTGCTTAATGGCTATTATTTGTGGTTCCCTTCAAATAAAGCTCAGACAGTAAATTGCAGTCTGTGGCAATTGGGATCTGAGCGCCTCCCTGCATTACTATATAATATCTATTCCTTTAATTAACTGAAAGCAATGCTGACATTTATTGGATTGCAAGTTACTTGTTAATGGCAATAAATTGTGGAGAGTGAAAAATATCATTGCTTATTTTACATCAATAATTTGTGAACCTTTTGCTAATGATTATTCATTATTCCCCCCTGTGGCTGCTCTGTTTGTTAAAGTATACCGAGATATATTCTAAAAGCTAGACTTTAACGGAGACGTAGAGCTAAAGCTGAACACTTCGATGGCAGTATAATGCTTTGGCACTGATAAAGCCATCAGCGTACACAATGCCAGTTTGTGAGCCAGTTTGACAGAATCACTTTGGTTTTTGCTTGTTGCTTGTTATGGTCCTTAATTACAAATTACACATTAAGGAATTGGAAATATAATTAGGATATAAATAATTCTAGGTGTATTTATGGTTCTTGGGCACTCCCTTAACCACACAGCTTAATAGATAAAGCAAATGGAGATGCATTGTGTTGGCTGACAGTCCACTGTATTGCCCATTTCCCTGTGTTATCACAATGAGCACTGTGCTGTTTATTTTTTATGTGCTTCTACTTGGGTTTGTGGTCACTCAGTTGCCACCAGCTTGCCAGTTGTGTGAACATATTCCCTGTCAGTGCTCAGCTACTGTCTCTTTACTTGCTGCAGTGCTGATCAGACCCCTAGTCCTCCATGATGTGACAGCCCTGCCACTCTGATGAATGGCTCAGCACAGAGGCCGAGTGCCGCTGTGAAATGTCCACTCGGGCTGCACCAAAGTCAAAAAGAACAGTCAGGCTTGCACGGCCACGAATCCCAACTGTCTCATTCGATCATGGCAGTGCAGAGGCAGCTGAAGAGATTAAGGGAGAAAACATCAGGCAGAAGGAGGAGCAGCACTCGAATCAGGCATGATGGAAAGGAGCAGCCTGGGGTCTTGGCCTGATGAGCCTCACAAGCCCCCATGGCCTTCAGGGCAGAACCCCTCTGAAGTGAGTCAACTTCGCTCCAGTCATCACCTCTCAAACACAGCAGTCGCAAATTTCTCTCCATCTCTCACCATTGTATCGAGAGTTTGAGAGAATCCTGGCTGACAGAAGACATTGTCCTGGAACGAGCAGTCTCCCTTTCCCTCCCTCTTCCTTCTGCCCATCAAGTGCTCTCAGTCACATTCCCAGATGTCCTTTGCAATGCCGAAACTGAGCAGTTGTGACAAGAAAATATCCAAAATATATCTGTTATTTTGCAAGACAATCAAAAAAGGGAAAAGAGATGAAAATCAGAAAGGACAGATTTAGGTAGAGGCCGATTTTCCATTACATAGTTACACAAAATGAACAGACGTTTTAGAGAGCTACAACTCTTTCTTATTTTATGTAACCTTAACTGTTGACATGGTAAGTCTGTATCACTTGATCCAACTCACCAGAATCGGTAGACTCTGTACCTCTTGTTCGGAATGATATGGAATGTGAGGTCAAAGGTCAAGCTCATGTTTAAATGAATGCTTATTAGTAGTGTTTCTGATTACTGGGTGGAATAGCGATATTGGTTTCCTGAAGGGATTGGCATTGGCAGGCACTTGTCAGGCAGAAAGGCCCATATCGCAGCGGCCCTAATGGGGCCACATATTGTGCTAATTGTCAGCTGCAGTCGGAATGTGAACTGTGTGAGGCTTAATTAGAACTAGCAGTCCTCCAGTGCGAAGTCTGTCAGGAGTAACGTTTCCCACAGTGCATATTTTAAAACAGCACTGACTTCATACTACCTCTAACAAACTGATATAGTCCAGTAATACAGATGGAAAAAAGGCAATTTCACTCTTTTCTACTACAGAACAAAAAAGTCCTTAAATATCATTAGTGGTTTTTTTTTTTGCCTATTTTTTCCAGAGGAAGTAAATCATTTGTCCTCCCAGCTTTTTTTAAAATTTTATTTTAAGTTGGAAAACAACTTTACTGAAGTATCGAAAGGGTTTTAAAGGGTCTTTTCCACCAAGTGAAATACTGTATAATAATCTCTGTTTTCATGCTTGTTCAGATCAGAACAGGCAAGATTAAATCAGTGTGTAAAAAGAAATGTGAGTGGTAATTAAGGAAATGAAGTTAATTATTTGACAGTTCAAAGAAGTGGGTTATTTGAAGTTAAGATAACAGGTTGGGCAAAGTCGTGCATGAAAATCAGCTTTTGTGGTGATTCCAGTTAATCCTGACTTATCCCTTGCTTTTAGATAATATTTGCTTTGCCTGTTTCTTCTCAGCGGAAATAAATCGTATTAGCCAATAAATCTTATTATAGGATCTGTTTTTACACCACAATCAATTCCAATGAGAAGAAATTAGATGAGAGCTTTATGTATTTGACAAATAGATAATTGGCCTTACTTAACCCTGACCTTAAAATGGCACTTTGTGAGAATATAATCTTCTTAGAATTATTGAAGCGTTCAATTAACCAGATTAAATGACATCCTAGAAAAATGTAATAAATGAAGAATGGCATAGTTCTCATGCTCTCTCTCTCTCTTGTATTTGTTAGATGTTAAGATGTACAATGGAGAAGAGCTGTACTGTGTGAACACTTCCCTAATTTAGAAAACTTTGGATTTGTGTGTGTCTGGAGTTGTGTGTGTAAATGTATCTGTTTTGTGTTTCTAAGCTGAAGATGAACCACTCAGAGACGAGAGTATTAACCAGGCTGTCAGAGCCTAATAAAGTGTCCTGGTGAGCCGTATCAAAACACATCACACACACACACACACACACAGAAGGATTTCTTCTGACAAGTGGTGATGTGACTAGGATAAGTCCAGGGATGATGTGATTTGACAGATGGGTTGTGAGTGGTCGTGTAGAGAGCCTCCACTAATCGATTAGTTTTAGTTAAGTGCACTCTGAGATGATTGTGTTGTGCCTTTATCGTTCTCCTCCATAACACCGACAACCTTTCATGCCTCTCCAACAAGAGCCTGCTCTGTGCACGCTGGAAATCTATTATGTGCGATGATCAAATCTCACTGGCACTTCTTTCTCACCTCCACAGAGTATGACTTTCACTTAAATCATGACACAGGGGCTCCGCGAGATTGTATGTTTTGAGCACAGCACTTTAAAAAAAAAAAAAAAGAGTTTAAAAAATGCTGTTTGTCAGAGAAAGAGAAAAGAGACTGAGTTACGACTTCCATTCTCTCTCTCTCTCTGTGTGTGTCTCTCTTCCAGTGGTCCCTGGGGCAGTTATTATGCTCAGCACCTGTGGGCATGGTTCATGGCTCAGCCCAGCTCTCTCTCCAGGGCTCATTATTACTGTATTACTGTATGTCCTGCTACCCCAGGAGGAGCACTGACCTCTCTGACTGTCTGTCTTTTCTCTCTTACTTTTTCTCTCTGGGAGAAGCGTGGCTCCTCATGGCATCAGCTTTGGTACATTCAAACTCCAGGACTGCAGAGACACTTGCAGTAATTGCATGGTCATTCATGACACTCCTTTTCATTTTTTCTTTTTTAAATAAGGACAAAAATACAAAACACTGGCTTCTAGAGGACAGATGGCTACTTGTGTGTTCATTTTCTCTGTATGTTGAATCATTTGGCTGACACACAAAAAGTTTTGTATTGAAAAAATGAGTGTAGATGAAAGTCCACTCTGACCCATTAGTACTGAGTAACTCTGTGTTCACAGCTTAGCATGTTTGATAGTGAGAGTGATGATAGCAAATACGTAAAGGAGGTTTAAAGGTGTTTAATACACTTTTTGCTGACCAACTAATGGCCTGATGGCTTAGATGTCACTACTTTAGAGAAATATGTTGTAACATGAATTTGTCTAAAACATGAACTGAACCCAAGTGTAAGATATTGACATCACATTTTAACCACCAACAGATCCAGCAGATTGTTATTATTATTATTATTATTATTATTATTGGGTGGCACGATGGTGTCGTGGTTAGCTCTGTCGCCTCACAACAAGAAGGTCTGGGTTCGAGCCCCGTGGCCGACGAGGGCCTTCCTGTGTGGAGTTTGCATGTTCTCCCCGTGTCCGCGTGGGTTTCCTCCGGGTGCTCCGGTTTCCCCCACAGTCCAAAGACATGCAGGTTAGGTTAACTGGTGACTCTAAATTGACCGTAGGTGTGAATGTGAGTGTGAATGGTTGTCTGTGTCTATGTGTCAGCCCTGTGATGACCTGGCGACTTGTCCAGGGTGTACCCCGCCTTTCGCCTGTAGTCAGCTGGGATAGGCTCCAGCTTGCCTGCGACCCTGTAGAACAGGATAAAGCGGCTACAGATAATGAGATGAGATTATTATTATTATTATTATTATTATTATTATTATCCATAGTCTTTAGCCACTTCTTGATCTTAATCTGGCATACTTAATCGGCCAATCTCTGCTCACTAACTTCTTTTAGCTCTTCGTTGGTTTTTCGAGCTATCCACTGGTCTAGCAGTCTTTTCCTGTACCTTTGTCTCTGATTCGCTCCAGATGTAACATACAAACAACCATTTGTTGCCCTCCTTTGACCATCCTAATCTCCTCTGTCATTGTTCAGCAGTAGCAGGATGACAACCGGGCCTGCCCTGCTGATCCACAGGACACCTGCCGGACGCGACACCTTCACTAAAAGCTCCACTCCCATTGACGACATTGGGGTTAGATTCAGTATTTGACATTGTCTTATCTGATTTTAAGGTTTCCACCAACCAGTAGTTTTATCATGCCACCATCACTAGATGGATTGCCAGCCAAGGCTCAGAGGGGTCCATCTACCCGCATCAAGGTAGTCTATCCCATGCCAGACACCAACCTCGCATTTTCTGATAAATTGGGACCCATGTCCATTTACCATATTCTCATGGGCTTCTTCTTCGTCTTCTTCTTCTTGACGTTTTGCATTTTGCAAGTTTATGAGCTGGTCTCTCTGTTTTTAATATCTGTGGTGATGTGGTTTGTGAGTACTAGGACATACTGTGTTGACTTGGTGTTTATTCTAGAATGGCCCATTAATGAATGCACAGAGGGCTTTCCCATATGGGAAATCTATTATCAATGAGCAAAACCAGGTGCTAAACATCACCATCTTTAATTATGATCTCTTAATTCCAGCGTTTGACCTGCAGGCTCTAATTCACAAGCTTGCTTGAGTGTATAGGAAGGAGTCCGGAAGCTTCTCTCTCTTGTCCTGATGCCTGGCCCCCCTGTTGACATGCACTAAGTTTGATATATACGACCGGATGAATCTCTAATTACATTTTGGCAGGGATTCCACACTTACTTAGCACTGCACTTAATTATTTTTATATTGCAGGGTTTAACAGTAAAGGCCTGTGGCGTAATTTAGGGTATAACACTGTTGTCATTATTTTTTGGATCGGATTCTGAGAGAAATTCTCTTCATTTAAAAATCCATTAATAAAAATTGCTGCCCATATGCGTGCATTCAGGTTTCTTCTGGTGGGACACCATGATGTGATGAACCAAACTGTGATATTATCAGAGGTAACACATCATTTTATTGTTATAATTTTAAATAACACTATGGGTGGGGTGTAGCATTGCATTTTAAATATGGCTGTGAAGTGAAAGACCCAATGTGTTTTAATTTAAAACACATGGAGGCAACTCTGTTAGAGCAAACTGATGGGGGGTTCATTGTAGGAAGCTGATATAGTCTTTATGGCTGTTAAAGGGCCAATAATGAGGGCAGAGATGATTGGTTACTCATGTAACAAGCATCCCCTGATTGGGCACAGATGTCTTCTTCATTCCTGTCTTATTGAACTCATAGGGTGCTGTGCCTCCTTGTCTCTTATCAGCAGTCACATCAGCACATCCACAGACATTTACATGTGGTCCGGGTATTCAATTCACTGCTCATCTGAGATGTAATTTTTGTAGTTTCTAATTAAAGTTGTACATGAATTGCCTTTAATTAAACATGTACACTGTTCATTAGTGTTCCCCACCACCAAATTGCTTCATTTGGTGTGTAATTGTCATGCAAATAAACTCATGTTGCTTAACAAAATACCTCGGCTGCAGTCAGTAGAAGGCACGCATTCATATGCGGCTAATTTCCAAAATATTAAGCAATAAATAAATATTAAAGAAATTAAATCAAGATTGAAGTTACCGTGTACATTAAACCTGAATAAAGAATAACAATTTAAATTTAAATTTAAAACTCAAGACTGTGTGCAGGGGCGGCACGGTGGTGTAGTGGTTAGCGCTGTCGCCTCACAGCAAGAAGGTCCTGGGTTCGAGCCCCGTGGCCGGCGAGGGCCTTTCTGTGTGGAGTTTGCATGTTCTCCCCGTGTCCGCGTGGGTTTCCTCCGGGTGCTCCGGTTTCCCCCACAGTCCAAAGACATGCAGGTTAGGTTAACTGGTGACTCTAAATTGAGCGTAGGTGTGAATGTGAGTGTGAATGGTTGTCTGTGTCTATGTGTCAGCCCTGTGATGACCTGGCGACTTGTCCAGGGTGTACCCCGCCTTTCGCCCGTAGTCAGCTGGGATAGGCTCCAGCTTGCCTGCGACCCTGTAGAAGGATAAAGCGGCTACAGATAACGAGATGAGATGAAGACTGTGTGCAAGCCCCCTTTGCTGAAAACAGTCTCGTTTCTCCATGGCATGGATTCCACAAGACCTTGGAAACATTCCTTTGAGAGTCTGGTCCATGTTGACATGATTACATCATAGGATAAATGTTTGTAAGCTGCACATTCATGCTGCAAATTTCCTATTGTACCATACCCCAAAGGTGCTCTACTGGATTCAGATCTCATGACTCGGGAAGCCTTTGAAGAACACTGAACTCATTGTCATGTTCATGGAGCCAGTTTGATATGACTTGTGCCTTGTAACATGACTCATGCTGGGAGTAGTCGTTATAAGATGGTTAAATTGTGGCCATGAAGGTAAATATGTGGTCAGCAGCAGTACTCAGATAGACGGTAGCATTGATTGGTACCGTATTTGGGGCCCAATATGTGCTACAAAAACATTCCCCACACCATTATACCACCTCCACCAACCTGGACTGTTGACTCAAACCAGGCTGGGTCCATGGATTCATGCTGTTGGTGCTAAATTCTGACCCTACCATTTGTGTGCCTCAGCAGAAATCAAGATTCATCAGACCAGGATATGTTTTTCCAGTCTTTAACTGTCCAATTTTGGTGAGCCTGTGCCCAGTGCAGGCTCAGTGTTCTGTTCTTGGCTGACAGAAGTGGAACCCGACGTGATCTTCTGCTGTTGTAGCCCATCCGCCTTAAGGTCTGACGTGTTGTGCATTCTAAGATGCTTTTCTGCTCACCACAATTGTACAGAGTGGTTATTTGAGCTACTGTAACCTTTCTGTCAGCTGGCCATTCTCTGTTCATCTGTCTCATCAACAAGGCATTTCCATGTGCAGAACTGCTGCTCACTGGATGTTTTTTTTTCTTTATTGCACCATTCTAAGTAAACTCAGACTGTCGTTTATGAAAATCCCAGGAGATCAGCATTTACAGAAATACATAATCCTGCCCGTCTGGCACCAACAATCATGCCACAGTTAAAAATCACTGAGATCACATTTTTTCCTCATCGTAATGGTTGATGGGAACATTAACTGAAGCTGTTGGCCTGTATCTGCATGATTTTATGCACTGCACTGCTGCCAAATGATTGGCTGATTAAATAATTGCATGAATGAGTAGGTGTCTAGGTGTTCCTATTAAAGTGTTCCATGAGTGTATGCTATGAATAAGCGCTCGAGAACTTTCAAATTACTGAAATCTCAGAGGTCAAATAAAATTATTTTGCAGACATGAAGCCAAAAAAAACCCACACACAAAAAGAACAACCAATACAAATACAAACAATACAAACATTATAGTATAAATAAAAAATGTTTTTGTTGTACAGCTTACAAAAAGCCTTAGGAGTACTGGGTTTTCACTAAAATTCCCAACTGATGTCCCATCAAAAATTATGCACAAAGAGAGAGAAGAGGAATTAACACTTAATTACAACTTAATTAGCATAATTATGAATTTTAATTGCACCACAAATGGGTAGCGGTTGTCAGGAGAGCTGAACCATCTGTAATGAATTACACAGAATTAATACCTGATTACTTCAGAACCTCCCTCCCTGTGAAGTGGCTCCCAATAATCAATTTCACTTTTATTACATTATAAAGTTTTCTTTCTTTTTTTCTTTTCTTTTCTTTTTAAAATTACAGTCCATTAGGAATGTTCTAAGCAGTGAAGGAGCTGAGTTCTGGTTCCAGCAGTTGTATTCAGATAGAGACTCAGCGAGGGATGAGAAAGTCATGGCCTGGTTTGAGCAGTGAGAGAACTGCAGTGTGTCAGGGCAGCACAGCTCATAGGGGACTGATGCTGTAAGCAGGATGTCTGATTCTAATGATGTGGCAGTCAGGAAAGCTGGAAATAAGTGAAAGTGTTGCAGTACAAGCCTCCAAAATGAAGTGCATTTACAACCCCGATTCCAAAAAAGTTGGGACAAAGTACAAATTGTAAATAAAAACAGAATGCAGTAATTTACAAATCTCAAAAACTGATATTGTATTCACAATAGAACATAGACAACATATCAAATGTTGAAAGTGAGACATTTTGAAATTTCATGCCAAATATTGGCTCATTTGAAATTTCATGACAGCAACACATCTCAAAAAAGTTGGGACAGGGGCAATAAGAGGCTGGAAAAGTTAAAGGTACAAAAAAGGAACAGCTGGAGGACCAAATTGCAACTCATTAGGTCAATTGGCAATAGGTCATTAACATGACTGGGTATAAAAAGAGCATCTTGGAGTGGCAGCGGCTCTCAGAAGTAAAGATGGGAAGAGGATCACCAATCCCCCTAATTCTGCGCCGACAAATAGTGGAGCAATATCAGAAAGGAGTTCGACAGTGTAAAATTGCAAAGAGTTTGAACATATCATCATCTACAGTGCATAATATCATCAAAAGATTCAGAGAATCTGGAAGAATCTCTGTGCGTAAGGGTCAAGGCCGGAAAACCATACTGGGTGCCCGTGATCTTCGGGCCCTTAGACGGCACTGCATCACATACAGGCATGCTTCTGTATTGGAAATCACAAAATGGGCTCAGGAATATTTCCAGAGAACATTATCTGCGAACACAATTCACCGTGCCATCCGCTGTTGCAGCTAAAACTCTATAGTTCAAAGAAGAAGCCGTATCTAAACATGATCCAGAAGCGCAGACGTCTTCTCTGGGCCAAGGCTCGTTTAAAATGGACTGTGGCAAAGTGGAAAACTGTTCTGTGGTCAGACGAATCAAAATTTGAAGTTCTTTATGGAAATCAGGGACGCCGTGTCATTCGGACTAAAGAGGAGAAGGACGACCCGAGTTATCAGCGCTCAGTTCAGAAGCCTGCATCTCTGATGGTATGGGGTTGCATTAGTGCGTGTGGCATGGGCAGCTTACACATCTGGAAAGACACCATCAATGCTGAAAGGTATATCCAGGTTCTAGAGCAACATATGCTCCCATCCAGACGACGTCTCTTTCAGGGAAGACCTTGCATTTTCCAACATGACAATGCCAAACCACATACTGCATCAATTACAGCATCATGGCTGCGTAGAAGAAGGGTCCGGGTACTGAACTGGCCAGCCTGCAGTCCAGATCTTTCACCCATAGAAAACATTTGGCGCATCATAAAACGGAAGATACGACAAAAAAGACCTAAGACAGTTGAGCAACTACAATTCTACATTAGACAAGAATGGGTTAACATTCCTATCCCTAAACTTGAGCAACTTGTCTCCTCAGTCCCCAGACGTTTACAGACTGTTGTAAAGAGAAAAGGGGATGTCTCACCGTGGTAAACATGGCCTTGTCCCAACTTTGAGATGTGTTGTTGTCATGAAATTTAAAATCACCTAATTTTTCTCTTTAAATGATACATTTTCTCAGTTTAAACATTTGATGTCATCTATGTTCTATTCTGAATAATATGGAATTTTGAAACTTCCACATCATTGCATTCCATTTTTATTTACAATTTGTACTTTGTCCCAACTTTTTTTGAATCGGGGTTGTATCTTAGTTTTGGTTTGCCTCGCTTAGATGAGGAAAAACAGGACATTAGATAATATTGCATTTATTAATATTATCGCATATCAAAATGCAAAAGCGGGCGGCACGGTGGTGTAGTGGTTAGCCCTGTCACCTCACAGCAAGAGGGTCCTGGGTTCGAGCCCCGTGGCCGGCGAAGGCCTTTCTGTGCGGAGTTTGCATGTTCTCCCCGTGTCCGCGTGGGTTTCCTCCGGGTGCTCCGGTTTCCCTCACAGTCAAAAGACACGCAGGTTAGGTTAACTGGTGACTCTAATTTGACCGTAGGTGTGAATGTGAGTGTGACTGGTTGTCTGTGTCTATGTGTCAGCCCTGTGATGACCTGGCGACTTGTCCAGGGTGTACCCTGCCTTTCGCCCGTAGTCAGCTGGGATAGGCTCCAGCTTGCCTGCGACCCTGTAGAACAGGATAAGCGGCTACAGATAATGGATGGATGGCTGGATGGAAAAAGCAAAAGCACAATTCTTTGCATAATGAACCTACACTTACTGATCACTTTATTAGGAACATCTATAATACTTATTAATTCATGCAATTATCCATTATCAGTTATCTCTGAGACTTTGACAGTGTCATGACTCTTGGTGCCAGGTGGGTTGGTTTGAGTATTTCAGTAAGTGCTGATCTGGGATTTTTGTGCACAACAGTTTCTAGAGTTTACACAGAATGATGCGAAAAACCAAAAACATCCAATGAGCGGCAGATCTGTATTCTGATGATCCTGATTTCTATTGCGAGCAATCAATCAATCCATGAATCAAAAATAATCAATCCATGAACCCAACCTGCCTTGTGTCAACAGTTAAGGCTGGTGGTGGTGGTGTAATGGTGTGGGGAATGCTTCCTTGGCACACTTTAGGCTCCTTAATTACTGGGTTTCAGTCACGTGACTTTTCTTAGCGGTTTTACCGGAAGTGAAATAGCTGGTGGTCTAAAGGCTGCCACAGTACAAACAACTAGCGATAACTTATCAGAGTATGCTTGTAATCTAGAAGCCGCTGTTCGCTTTAGATATATTCAGAAGATTGCTATGTGCAATGGAATCGACCCCTACAGTCTGGGAAAGAAGGATTTGTTATATGATCTCAAAAATTACCTTCAGTCGAGTTCCCCGACATCTCAAACTATCTGGTGTTGCAGACATCCTTCTACGCCGCAAAACAGATGAAAGCGTGGAAGAGTATGGAGGCTTACAACTTTTTTGTATGTGGCTGGGTAAAGGACCCTCGGTATCAAGTCGCTGCCAAATGAATCCTGTATTGTTTTTGCCCATGTATGTTTTCTTTAAGCTTTTCATTTGTGTCTTTACAATGAAGCGCTGCAAGCTGAAGTGTAAACAAACAACAGTTCGCTTGATTCTCACTTGTGTTGGCTCTTATCTCTCAGGTAAATCATTCACAAAGATCATCAGAAACCCCTTTAAAGACCTGGATCTTAGTTAAACAAGACAGAGAAGTGATCACGGTGCATTGTAACTGTATGGCTGGGTAAGAATTTTGTCCTGACCTTCATGCATATGGACTTTGTGAGGAGTAAAAAAAGAAACAGCTGGGGACTTTAGCGCTTCGTGACTAAAAAAAGTACCATAAAATAACGACACATAGCAAGAAAAGTACTTGGAAAAAACTAAGGACATAGCGGAGAGGGAGATACAAACCTTTCACCAAGTGATCACTGCAAACTCGAGCGTGCTTCAACTCAGCTCCCTTCGATTTCAGTGAAAGATTCAAAAGCCACCTTTCTTGACGTCTTTTTGTGAAATCCTGTGCTTGTTCACCCTTTTTTATTAGTTCATGGGGAACCCTGAAGAAACTTTTCAGTTTCACGGTTTGATCAATTCGAACAACCTAAACCAACGCAAGTGTAAGGCGTTTTTCATGCGATCAATGCACCTTCTTTGTACAAACGCTTTGTCAACTGAGCTTTGGTAGACCACCAGCTAAAGTTTTGAATAACTAATGAGGCGGATGTGACGTCACGTGAAACCCAGCAATACCAACTGAGCATCATTTGAATGCTTACAGCCTATCTGAGTATTGTTGTTGACCACACCCATCCCTTTAGCCCTTCAGGGGTAGCTTCCCATTCTTATAATGGCTGCTTCCAGTATGGAAATGCGCCATGTCACAAAGGCATTTTAAGCTGGTTCCATCAACATGGCAATAAGTTCAGCGTCCTATAGAGCACATCTGAAATGTTTTCCAAAGGGACATTCGCAGTATGAACTTGCAGGTAGCAAATGTGCAGTAATCATGTGATATATTCGTGTCAATATGGACCAGAATCTCAAAGGAATGTTTTGAACCAGAAATGTTCATTAAGTTAAGCTATAATTTAGATTGTTGCCACACTACACTGTTACAGGCTGTGTTCCGAGAGGGATCTTGTGTGGCTTGTTTGCTGTCTGATATGTCACACAGATCGATAGGTCTTACTGCAGGAAGTGGATTGGCTAACAGCAGAACGGAAGATGATATTGCAGGGAAAAGGGCTAATCAATGAGAAGTCTTGAACTTGGGAAACCCTTGTCATGTTTGTTAATAAACTGCAGGCTTTTTACAGTGGGAATGGGGAGTAACTCTTGAAGGCCCTTGTCTGTATAAGAGAATGAAAATGTAGCAAAGGTAGGCCTGAGTTAAAACCTGGTAGCAAAAGGCACAACACTGTTAAATATTGTTCATTCGACATTTTGTCATCACTGCAGATTTTATTTGACTTAAAGTTCGCCGTTGTGTGTGATGGTATGATGTAGATTTCAAAGTCTCGCTTGGAAACTTACCTTCGTCTTTTTCTTCTTTGTTGACTCTGTCGGGATTGCCGTCTGCCTAATGGGTCATTTGCATTATCGATGAGCTCACCTTGTCACCTCTAACATAGACTCCTAAAAGAGAATAATTTTATGCAAATTAGATATTGATGCCTTAATGATTAATTGGCTTGTGAGTGTCATTAATATGCAGTAGTTGTCCTTTATATCCATTTCTAATGACTTTGTATCACTCTGCTCAAACAAGTGGTAGGCTTTGATCATTGAAGTGCTCAAAGGCTTTTTAGCATGTTTGTGCTGGGATGGAGAATTAGCTGCTAGCATTAACGAGGAACGGCAGGAAGGAAATAATTAGAAGTTAAACAATTCGGTGTCACTCTAACCACATGCAGCAGCGTTCTAATGTGCGCCTTAAAATCTCTATATATTATTTACCAGCTGGGAGGTCTGTATCATGAAATACTGTGACCGAGGTCTTGAAAATACTGACTGAGGCCTCTGAGCCGAGGTCAGTACAACCCCGATTACAAAAAAGTTGGGACAAAGTACAAATTGTAAATAAAAACGGAATGCAATAATATACAAATCTCAAGAACTGATATTGTATTCACAATAGAACATAGACAACATGTCAAATGTCCAAAGTGAGACATTTTGAAATTTCATGCCAAATATTGGCTCATTTGAAATTTCATGGCAGCAACACATCTCAAAAAATTTGGGACAGGGGCAATAAGAGGTTGGAAAAGTTAAAGGTACAAAAAAGGAACAGCTGGAGGACCAAATTGCAACTCATTAGGTCAATTGGCAATAGGTCATTGTCATGTACAGTAAAAGTTCAAGTGCATAATATTGCCAACTGCGCATGTGTGACACAGCCCTGAGTTCCTTGATGCACTGCGCGCGAGACACTCATGTTAGTTAGTCAGCCTAGCAGTCTGTACGAGTCAGTCATGTTGAGTGTGATCAATAAACACCATCGTTAGAAATACAATGTCGTCCACCTTGCGTTACTTGGTGATGTAAACGCCACATGGTGTCAGAAGAAAACTGGACGAGAGCGACACGTCGGACGTGAGAGAGAAGAGCTAGGATTGTGCATCGCCATGGCGAAGTTTACTCCGCCGGAGCAGTTTGATTTCTCAAAGCCCGAAGCATGGCCTGACTGGAAGCTAAGATTCGGCAGGTATCGCATAGCTTCACTGCTTACGGGGGAAGAGGAAAATGTGCAGGTAAATGCATTGATTTATTCCATGGGAGCGGAGGCTGAGCACATATTCAAGGCTTTCACGTTTACTGATGCGGCAGATGCAGATAAATACGACGTGGTGATGGCTAAATTCGACGAACACTTCATTCCGAAACGAAATGTTATCTATGAGCGTGCTAAGTTCCACTCCAGAGTTCAACAGCCAGGCGAAAGTGTGGAAGCATTCGTCAGGCAACTGTATGAGCTAGCCGAAAACTGTGATTTTGGAGCATTAAAGGAAGAGCAAATGCGAGATCGCATAGTGATTGGAATTCGTGATAAACAAGTGTCACAAAGACTGCAAATGAAAAGTGATTTAACACTGAAAACTGCCATTGAAACAGCGAGGCACTGTGAATTGATAAAGTCTCAGAATACAGAGAGAGGGCACGGCGCAGAGCACGTGGACAATGTGAAGGCAGTGAGGAAAACTGAACAAAAGAAATATGGACACATGACGAAGGTAAATAAAAAGTCGAAAAAAGGAGCATGCACAAGGTGTGGACGTAATCATATGGAGGCTGAGCAGTGCCATGCAAAAGGAAAGAAATGCATGAAGTGCAATAAAATTGGGCACTTTGCAGCAGTGTGTTATTCAAAGGCTGTGCAAGAAATAACCGAAGCTGATGAGGAGGACACAATGTTCCTAGGCTCAGTAGAGCTAAAACAGAAAGATGCGCCAATTGCAGAGAATGAGCCACCATGGCGAACCACTTTAACTGTAGCAGATACGCCAGTCTCATTTAAAATTGATTCCGGTGCAGACACTTCAATTATGTCTGAAGCCACATACGAAGCACTACGAAGCAAGCCCCAACTTAGCGAAGCGACAAACACCCTGCAGAGCCCAGGTGGCACAGTGGCCACAAGGGGGCAGTTTCTAGCGAAATTAAAAGCCAACATCAGTGGGCAACTGAAAAATTGCTGCTTTCGTGTAGTGGTAGTCAAAACTAATGGAGAAAATCTCCTAAGCAGAACAGTGGCAACCAGATTGGGCCTAATTAAGCGCATCGACGAGATCAACACATTCAGCGGCCTAGGCATCCTGAAAGGTGAACCAGTGAAAATCACACTGAAAGAAGGCGCAGAGCCATACAGCATCGCTACGCCACGGCGAGTACCGATTCCACTACTCCCTAGGGTCGAAGAGGAGTTAAAGAGAATGGAGTCAATGGGCATAATAGAGAAAGTGACCGACCCGACTGAATGGTGCGCCCCAATGGTTCCAGTCATGAAAAAGAGTGGCAAAATAAGAATTTGCGTGGACCTGAAAAAGCTTAACAAAAATGTGAAACGTGAGAAGTTCATATTACCTACCTTGGATGACATAATGCCCAAGCTAGCAAACAGTACCGTGTTCTCCAGCTTAGATGCCGAGAGCGGATTCTGGCAAATTCCTCTAGAAGAGAACAGTGCACGTCTGACCACCTTCATCACGCCCCTAGGCAGATACTGTTTTAAGCGGCTACCGTTCGGGATCACATCGGCGCCCGAAATCTTTCAGCGAAAGATGTCTGACCTACTGCATGGGCATGAGGGGACAGTCGTGTACATGGACGACATATTGGTGTTTGGAGAAACACAGGAAATACACGATCAGAGGCTAAAGCGAGTCATGGAGACCATCACTGCCGCAGGTCTACGACTCAACAAGGACAAATGCAGGCTTAGCCAACCAGAGCTGGACTTCCTGGGACAGGTCGTGACCAAGGACGGCATAGCCCCTAACCAGGAGAGGGTCAAAGCCATAACAACAATGGAACCACCTCAGAATTTGAGTGAGCTAAGACGGCTTCTTGGTATGGTGAACTACATAGGCCGTTACCTACCAAACCTATCCACCGTGTTACAGCCGCTCAACGAGCTACTGAAGACTGACCGAGATTGGTGCTGGGGTCCACAGCAAGACGGAGCGTTCACAGA
Source organism: Neoarius graeffei (assembly GCF_027579695.1). NCBI lineage: Eukaryota > Metazoa > Chordata > Actinopteri > Siluriformes > Ariidae > Neoarius > Neoarius graeffei. Next base: position 65,162,601 of record NC_083570.1, read on the forward strand.
AGTGAAACAGCTAATCTCATCAGCACCAGTCTTGGAGTTCTTCGATCCGGCAAAGCCAACCGTCGTCAGTGCAGACGCAAGCAGTTATGGGCTCGGGGGAGTCCTCCTGCAGAGCCATGATGGGGTCCTGAAGCCTGTTGCGTTCTGTTCGCGTACGCTGAGTGATGCCGAGAAGAGATACGCTCAGATCGAAAAAGAGTGCCTTGCAGGAGTGTGGGCCTCTGAGCGTTTCTACTAGTATCTCTGCGGCCTAGAGAGGTACAAACTACTTACAGATCACAAGCCACTGGTAACTCTAATCAACTCAAAAGACCTTGATACAGCACCGCTTCGTTGCCAGCGCCTGCTTATTAGGCTAATGAAGTTCAACCCAGTCGCAGAATATGTTCCAGGCAAACACCTAGTCATCGCGGACACATTGTCTAGGCAACCCATGGCAGATACCGATCTGGGTGACCTAGAAGCAGAGGTGAAAGCGTACGTGGACTTGGTGGAGGAAGACCTGAGAGTGAGGAAGCCGGTTATCGAGCAAATAAAAGACCAAACAAGAACAGATGCCGAACTCCAGAGTGTCCTCAAGTATGTCCATAAGGGTTGGCCTGAACACATGAAGGGTGTAGCTGTCAGAGCAAGCACCTACTTCAAAGATCGTGGCTCACTCAGTGAGGCCAATGGATTGCTGCGACGTGGTAAGCAGATCGTGATTCCAAGCAGTATGAGAACCTACATGCTGCAGAAGATTCACGAGGGCCACCAAGGCCTTACCAAGTGCCGGGAACGGTACAATGGTGCTGTGTGGTGGCCAGGTATTGCCTGTGATGTAAAGAAGCTTGTGATGTCATGTAAGCACTGCAACATCCATAGACCGAGCCAGAACAGAGAACCGTTGATCTCTACACCATTGCCAGATCTACCATGGCAAAAGCTTGCAGCTGACCTGTGCGAGTTCAAAGGTCGTCACTACTTAATCGTGATAGACTACTTCTCCAGATGGCTCGAGATCCTAGATCTACCGAAGACAAACTCAGAAACAGTTATACAGAAACTGAAAAGCATCTTCACACGCTACGGTATTCCAGAGGAGCTCATGACGGATAATGGCCCTCAGTTCTCAGCCGAACAGTTCAGAAACTTTACTGCTGAGTACGACTTCCAGCATGTTACTTCAAGCCCTCATTTCCCACAATCCAACGGCATGGCCGAATGAGCTGTGAAGACGGCAAAGTGGATTCTCAAGCAAGACAACCCTTACCTTGCTCTCCTGAGCTACCGCTCAACACCAACAGAGCCAACTAGGCAAAGTCCCGCCAAGTTGCTAATGGGTCGAGAAATCCGTACAACACTTCCCGTACTCAAAGAGAGCCTGCGGCCAATGTGGCCAAATCTAGAGACTGTAAAGAGAAACGACGCGAAAGCAAAACAGTCCTATGAGAAGTACTACAACCGCAGGTACTCCGCCAAGCCTCTACCACCACTCTCCATCGGTGACAAAGTCAGAGTGAAGATCGACGGAGAAAAGGCTTGGACAACACCAGCGACTGTGCAGCGCCAGGAGGCTGCGCCGCGTTCCTTTACACTGGAGACGGAGCGAGGCGACACACCGCGACGGAACCGGCGCCACATCCGGCTGGTCAACCAGGAGCTGTCATCACCACGAAAGATGGATGATCCTCAGCCAACGGTGCAAGATGGACAGCATGAGCCAGCAGAGCAGGACTTAACCACCGCCAGTGCTCCTGCTGACGCCCCTGGTCCCCCTGAACACCCAACTCCAGTCGTCACCAGGTTTGGTCGGACTGTTAAGCCAAACCCGAGGTATGCTACTTAGTTGAGATGATGGACAAAAGGGCAGAATAAATCCCTTCTCATCTCAAGGGTCCGTGGTAGTCTACCCACACCCTCAGAAAAAAAAAATAGACATTGTAAAAAAAAAAAAGAAAAAAAAAAGAAAAAAAAACTGTTGTGTAAAAAAAAAAAACAGAAGAAACTTATGGAAGAATTTTGTTTAATAAGTAATGGCTGAGTTTAAGTGAGTATACAAGAGAAAATATCTAGTTTAAAGTTATGCCAACAGTTAATGTTTGTATAGTGTATGTCTACTATACTTGAAAAGGGGGGGAGATGTCATGTACAGTAAAAGTTCAAGTGCATAATATTGCCAACTGCGCATGTGTGACACAGCCCTGAGTTCCTTGATGCACTGCGCGCGAGACACTCATGTTAGTTAGTCAGCCTAGCAGTCTGTACGAGTCAGTCATGTTGAGTGTGATCAATAAACACCATCGTTAGAAATACAATGTCGTCCACCTTGCGTTACTTGGTGATGTAAACGCCACAGTCATTAACATGACTGGGTATAAAAAGAGCATCTTGGAGTGGCAGCAGCTCTCAGAAGTAAAGATGGGAAGAGGATCACCAATCCCCCTAATTCTGCGCTGACAAATAGTGGAGCAATATCAGAAAGGAGTTCGACAGTGTAAAATTGCAAAGAGTTTGAACATATCATCATCTACAGTGCATAATATCATCAAAAGATTCAGAGAATCTGGAAGAATCTCTGTGCGTAAGGGTCAAGGCCGGAAAACCATACTGGGTGCCCGTGATCTTTGGGCCCTTAGACGACACTGCATCACATACAGGCATGCTTCTGTATTGGAAATCACAAAATGGGCTCAGGAATATTTCCAGAGAACATTATCTGTGAACACAATTCACCGTGCCATCCGCTGTTGCCAGCTAAAACTCTATAGTTCAAAGAAGAAGCCGTATCTAAACATGATCCAGAAGCGCAGACGTCTTCTCTGGGCCAAGGCTCATTTAAAATGGACTGTGGCAAAGTGGAAAACTGTTCTGTGGTCAGACGAATCAAAATTTGAAGTTCTTTATGGAAATCAGGGACGCCGTGTCATTCGGACTAAAGAGGAGAAGGACGACCCAAGTTGTTATCGGCGCTCAGTTCAGAAGCCTGCATCTCTGATGGTATGGGGTTGCATTAGTGTGTGTGGCATGGGCAGCTTACACATCTGGAACGACACCATCAATGCTGAAAGGTATATCCAGGTTCTAGAGCAACATATGCTCCCATCCAGATGACGTCTCTTTCAGGGAAGACCTTGCATTTTCCAACATGACAATGCCAAACCACATACTGCATCAATTACAGCATCATGGCTGCGTAGAAGAAGGGTCCGGGTACTGAACTGGCCAGCCTGCAGTCCAGATCTTTCACCCATAGAAAATATTTGGCGCATCATAAAACGGAAGATACGACAAAAAAAACCTAAGACAGTTGAGCAACTAGAATCCTACATTAGACAAGAATGGGTTAACATTCCTATCCCTAAACTTGAGCAACTTGTCTCCTCAGTCCCCAGACGTTTACAGACTGTTGTAAAGAGAAAAGGGGATGTCTCACAGTGGTAAACATGGCCTTGTCCCAACTTTTTTGAGATGTGTTGTTGTCATGAAATTTAAAATCACCTAATTTTTCTTTTTAAATGATACATTTTCTCAGTTTAAACATTTGATATGTCATCTATGTTCTATTCTGAATAAAATATGGAATTTTGAAACTTCCACATCATTGCATTCCGTTTTTATTTACAATTTGTACTTTGTCCCAACTTTTTTGGAATCGGGGTTGTATTTTCAAGGCCAAGGTCACAGTATTTCACAATACGGACCGGCCTTAAGCTGGTAAATAATATATTTATTTTTTCCTTTACCAAATTCTAACAGAAAATGAGAGCACCTGAAAGGGAAAACAAAGCCAAGGCGAGCCGGCATTTTGAATAATCATTCACGGCTGTAATGCAAATGGCTTCCTCCTCGGTATACAAGTGCATTTCCATGGCAGGAAAAACACTACATTTTGCCACCTATGTAGTCCCCTATTTATACAAAATTGAGTCATTCAGGATTCAGCCATGTTTTTGCTCGGCGTTAGCAACAGTTACAGGTTTTCAGGTTTCTCCTGAAATGTTTTCTTTTATTTTGTCTTCCTCAGGGTAGTAAAACTCGCTTTCACTGTGAACACTGTCGTTATCGCTATCCATGCTGTAAAATTAATGCTATTATACTGAGAAATGCGAAAATAAATGTTGACAAAAAATTGCTACTATGTTTGTTGTTGGTGTGAACGAGCGAGTCGCCAAATGTCCGTAACCAGGGTCCGTACTGTAGGATTCCAGACCGCCCGCGAGCCAATCAGAGAGCATGATTTGATGGAAACCGGACCGCGAAAAAAACCCTGATTTATTTTCACAAATATCTTTTAATTGGTATGTTACATAACAATATCTGACAATATAAAGAGAGAAATGACAGGTGAGTTTTTCCTTTTCTCTACAGATCTTTCTCACACATGCACACACACATACAAACAGGCAGAGTGAGGCAGACTGGCAGGCCGCTCATCCATCTTCCTGCGAGACAGGCCGAAGTGGCCGGTTTTGCCCTTTTGATTCACAGATGGGCTGAGTGTGGCAGCCGTTTTAATTTTAAATGAAGTGGAGCCATAAAGTCTCTCACAGACCTCTACTCCATCATCCCTCTCCCACCCATCAGCACCTATCAGCGCAGTCTAAAGAGCTGCCACTGGCCCCTACATGACTTAACACTTATTCAATAAAAGCACCCAAATTCACCCCAGATTGATCACAGGAAATAAAATCTCCCTCGCTCCTCATTTTCAACCCCGGACCATAATTCAGCCACAAAATGTAACATTTGAAACTACAAAAGCAGTGTTAAATATTCTGAGTGCCAGGCCAATGGAATAATATATAATTATATAAAAGTGTTGCCTTTTTCACCGTCAGACTCTTGAACAGGCTGGAAGTTGGATATTGAGAGGATTTAAAAAAAAAAACACTCTGCTTCATCATTACATCATTACATTTCTCAGTTTAGATCATTTTGCTTCAATGAGAAAGCGTATGAATCCATAGTAGGGGAGAGTGGGGTAAGATGAGCCACTTTTTACATTTTTCATCATAACTACATGTTAAAGCCATTTTTGCTTCCAGTCTACACACCATACCAAATTTCAAAGTGTACTGTTACTATCTGAGCAAAACATAATTGATAAGCTCTTATGGTTAGAGTGATATTACCTCTTGAAAAAAAAATGTCAAGTGGCTCAACTTACCCCATGCACGGGGTAAGATGAGCCACTGTGTGGGGTAAATTGAGCCAACACAAAACATGTTAGGTTAACAAAGTAAACAACTTTTATTATTAGAAATGCAATCAATGAATCAAGTCAAGTCAATCAAGTGGGGGATAGGGCCGTTGCACAGAGAAGGGGAGATGAAGAGAGAGGTGATAGAATGAGATGGGATAGGGAGGGATAGATAGATGGATAGAGAGAGATATATGCGTAGATAGATAGAAAGAGGGATGGTTAGAGAGGGAATGAGAGATATACTATATTATAGAAATTACTAAAACAGTAGAACAGTGCCAAAAGAATCTTATTTCTTTCAGTAGGTTAAAACATTGCTAAAACATGCAGCAATCATTCCATCAATCATTCAATCATTTCATCATTATTCAATGTTCCAAGCGTTCAAATGGCAAGGGAACACCATTTGCCTCTCCCTCCGTGCTGTCCCCCCAACAGTAAAGGGGCGGGGCAATTTTTTCACAATATCCTGTCTTGACAGGACAGCCTTATCTTTCTCTTTGAAGACAAAGGTTGGCTTTCTTGCAGAGCCATGGCATGACCGGCTTCTTTTGAGAAATCTTGCCTCTATTTCGAAGACATCCAATTTGATTATCTGGCCAATGAAGAAATGCACTTTCTTCTTCCCCGTGTATTTTGCCACAACATAATCCCCCACATCTAACAACTGGTCTTCCTCATCTGATGTCATATATATATATATATATATATATATATATATATATATGTTGTTGTCATATATGACCAGTAAATGTGAAAACTTAAGTGTCATCCATATTGGGTAAGCTCAGCCACCAATGGGGTAAGTTGAGCCAGTGGCTCAACTTGCCCCACATCTAATGGCTCATCTTACCCCATGGCCACCATTTTGTAGAAAAATGCTAATAAAGGGGATTAGGCTAATCAAAATTATTTTTATTAGCATTCATATCATAGCTTAGAAAGCCACTAACTTAACCCTAATGTGTCTAAATATTATTCTACTTTTGTCTTCTCTAAATCATCTTCACTGTGGACAAACATGGAATTGACTTAGAAAGCACAAAAACACATTTTTATAAATATGTCCCTCACCTAGTTTGACATGTGGTGCTCCTCTCCACAAGTGTAAGTAAATGGTCCCGGCCCCCTTTGAATGTGGTCACATGGTCACATTTGTTTACTGTTTCTTAGAAACAAGGGGTGGCTCATCTTACCCCCTGGCTCATCTTACCCCACTCTCCCCTACACTCTATAGACATTCGTGTTATCTACTGAACTTTACCACCTCACCTGGATCTGTTGTCTTGTTAATGACTGCTTGTATGCAATCAACTCTAGAATTACTAGCACCCTTCATAAACATTAGCCAATTTAAAGGTATAAATGAAATGCACATGCAGTGAGTAGTATTTTGAACTTATATATATATATATATATATATATATATATATATATATATATATATATATATATATATATATATATATATATATATATCCATCCGTCCATTATCTGTAGCCGCTTATCCTGTTCTACAGGATCGCAGGCAAGCTGGAGCCTATCCCAGCTGACTACGGGCGAAAGGCGGGGTACACCCTGGACAAGTCGCCAGGTCATCACAGGGCTGACACATAGACACAGACAACCATTCACACTCACATTCACACCTACAGTCAATTTAGAGTCACCAGTTAACCTAACCTGCATGTCTTTGGCCTGTGGGGGAAACCGGAGCACCCGGAGGAAACCCACGTGGACACGGGGAGAACATGCAAACCCCGCACAGAAAGGCCCCCGTTGGCCGATGGGCTTGAACCCGGACCTTCTTGCTGTGAGGCGACAGCGCTAACCACTACACCACCGTGCTGCCATATGTGTGTGCGTGTGTGATGCTACATAGCTTTATTTTAACATAGTTTTTGGTCACTCCGAGTCTTATTTACAATATTTAGGAGTTAATAATTGTACAGAATCATGGACACCATTTTTAAGCTTCATGGAAACGGGGTAGAATCATTCTACTGTAATAGCTACAATAGTTTAATATAATATTGAAACCCAAGGAATCAGTTCCAGAATCAACTGTGCAAACAAACTAAACTTTGCTTCTTCACTTCTTTAGGTAGATGGAGAGAGAATGGTATTTCACTATCCCAGACTTGAATCTTTTTAAAATATGTCCCTGCTTATGCTTAATTTGATCTAACTTCTTGTGTGTTTTTTATATCTTTTATCTGATTTGCTTTGGTCAGCTACTGTACCTCTGGCGCCTTTGTAGTTAAAGCTCCCGGTGTTTTTCCCCATGGTAATGACTGACAAAGGGATTACATGAATGACGTACGTGCATGCATATTTAGGCAAAGGCATTAATATAAAGTGCTTTTTTTTTTCAAATGGATGACCATTTATTAACATTTATTTTAACTATTCTTTATGTGCTATATGTCACATCCATGTGCGTTTACACTTGGTGTGTCTCAAACTATCACTCGCGTCCACGTGCATTTGTGCTCTGAGCGTGCAGCACGCGCCACAAGGCCTAATCGTTATGCACCTGTTCTGGATTAAAGGGAAATCACAACACATAAGGACTCTGCATGCACACAGACTTTGCGAAGTATACGCACAGTAGAAGAAGAAGAAGAAGCCTTTATTTGTCACGTGCACTTTCAAGCACAGTGAAATTCCTCCTCTGCATTTAACCCATCTGAAGCAGTGAACACATGCATTCACACACACAAGTGAGCAATGACCACACACACATACCCGGAACAGTGGGTAGCCATGCTACAGCGCCCGGGGAGCAGTTGGGGGTTAGTTGCCTTGCTCAAGGGCGCTTCAGCCCATGGCCACCCCATGTTAACCTCATGTCTGGCCTAACATACCTAGAGTCTGACTATCCCAAGCCTGTTATTCTGTATTTATGCTCAGGTTTTGACTTTTTTTTTTTTTTAGTTTATTTGGACTCTGCCTTTTTCCTTACCTCTCATGTTCTCTTTGCACCTTGTTTGACCCTTGCCTGTTTAATGACTCTGCTTTTGCCTGATGTTTTTGTATTGTCTGCATGTCTGCTTTAAATAAACTCTTCCAGGGATTATATCCATCCATCTGCCAGATTACCTGACATTACATAACATTAATTTTGCCACATACCTTTTTATTTAAAATACTATTATTAAAGCTTACTGTAACCTCCTGGGAACCAAGAAAAAAGTGTGTCTCTCAATTTCTCTTTTGTTGTGATTTCCTTACTAGGAATTTCCCAGTAACCCTCCTATTCACATGATACAGTATATCATTGGAAAGCCCAGGATGTATTCTTTACAAGACACCAGGATTCAAGTGAATATCTTGAAAGAGTAAGAGGGTGTGCACGTAAAACAAATCTCAACTACAGAGGACACAAGTCTATGGGTTGGTTCTCAGGAGGATATAAATATTATAATTGTTTTATTAGTGGAGCATTTCTCCAATTTGAGTGACCAATTTAAAGCTATATGGCCTTTCAATTTCATAAAATCAGTGAAATTTAGTTCCCTCTGAAATTTGGTCATTACGATATATATATTTATTTATTTCTGTAATATCTAAAAACAAAAACAAAAACAGGCCATTCTGTGGCTGGGAAGTAATTTAATTTGATGGGTTTCCCTAGCAAATCATTTGCATGAAATTGCTCGCTTCGTGCAGTCAAGCAGACAGAGAAAGTCCGTGTGTGTACGCGCAGGTTTACATTCTTCTTCTTTTCCTTCTTCTTTTGGGTTTTACGGCAGCTGGCATCTACAATGTTGCATTACTGCCATCTACAGGTTTACCTTGACTGTGCACTGACAGTTACATCATTCTGTCGCTAAACGAACAGCTAATCACACCGAGGTGCTCGCTGATATTTATTAGTTTGGTCCTGCATTTCCTTTCCTTCGCAACATAACGTCTTTTCTTCTTGCTTTCTGTTACTGTAGTTGCTCTTTCACATTTCATTTGCATCCTCCATTTTCCTCTCTCGTTTCAAATTTGTACCTCACAGTGCCTTGTGTAAACGGGGAAAGCCCACCATGTGATGCATGATGTAGTATCTTGAATTGCGTCATGGTGAAGCAGGAAAAAATAGTGGAGAATTTAGGGCCACATGGCCCTAAATTCATTAATTGTTCTATTAAAAAAAACTAATAAAATTGGAAGTCTGTGATTTGAATTCAGTAGCTTTCAGTCCACTAAACAAAAATAATTGGGTGTTGGGGAAAATTCTTTTTATGATCTCATCTCATCTCATTATCTCTAGCCACTTTATCCTTCTACAGGGTCGCAGGCAAGCTGGAGCCTATCCCAGCTGACTACGGGCGAAAGGCGGGGTACACCCTGGACAAGTCGCCAGGTCATCACAGGGCTGACACATAGACACAGACAACCATTCACACTCACATTCACACCTACGGTCAATTTAGAGTCACCAGTTAACCTAACCTGCATGTCTTTGGACTGTGGGGGAAACCGGAGCACCCGGAGGAAAACCACGAGGACATGGGGAGAACATGCAAACTCCACACAGAAAGGCCCTCGCCGGCCACAGGGCTCGAACCCGGACCTTCTTGCTGTGAGGCGACAGCGCTAACCACTACACCACCATGCCGCCCCTTTTTATGACCTACACTTGAAAAATCTGAAAGGCAGTACACCTTTAGTGTTTCCTTGACACAAATATTTTTGACTCTCTCTGCCTGTACTGACAGTAAATCCTTGATTAACCCCAATAAATGTACTTGGTGTATACAGTACTAGTCAAAGGTTTGCTCACACCCTCTAATTCAATGGTTTTTCTTTACTTTTATTAATTAAAAGTCACTTCTTGTCTTAAAGTAATGATGGATGTCGTTTCTCTTTACCTAGTTGAGCGGTTCTTGACATAATATGGATTACTACAGTTGTGGAATAGGGTTATTTACTGTATTATTATTATTATTATTATTATTATTATTTACTGTTTCATCTCAAACACATTAAGAAGGCAAGAAATTGCACTAATTAACTTTTGACGAGGCACCTGTTAATTGAAAAGCATTCCAGGTGACTCCCTCATGAAGCTGGTTAAGGTAATGCCAATAGTGTGGAAAGCGTCATCAAGGGAAATGCTGGCTACTTTGAAGAATCTAAAATATGAAACATATTTTGTTTTTTTAACACTTTATTTTAACCACATAATTCCATACATGTTCTATATGTTATTTCATAGTTTGGTTTTCTACATTGTAGAAAATAGTCAAAATACAGAAAGAAACCTATGAATGAGTAGGTGTATCTAAACTTTTGACTGGTCCTGTATTTATTGGCACACACAGGCATTTCCAGTGTTGCTGCTGGAGAAGCTTGAGATGTCACACACGACATGTATGTGACACAAAATGTCCTGTCTTTGTAATCCATGTGGGTCAAATGATTTTCTGACCTTTATTTAATCTTTGTCTGTGTGTGTGTGTGTGTGTGTGTGTGTGTGTGTGTGTGTGTGTGTGTGTGTGTGTGTGTGTGACAGGTAGCTGAATCCAACATGCTCGTTTAACCCATGTCTCCTGGAAGGTTAGAGCAGGACTCGGCCAGGTGAGAGACAGAGCATGAGTGACACAATGACTGCTGTCCTGCCTGATTGGCCTGACACTCTCACTCATCCTGAGGTGCAGAGAGCTGTCTGTCTGTCAGTTAACAGTGTGTGTGAGAGAGGGAATGAGAGAAGGGGTCAGAGAGAGAGAGAAAGAGACTGACAGCACTATGGCAGCATGTGTCACCCATGACAGTGACACTTGCATGACATCATGTATAGTGCAGACATTTGTGTGTGTGAGGTTGTGTCTATGGGCTTGTTAGGTGCAATAATCTGTACTTGTGTCATCCTATATATTGCTGGAATTTTCTATCATTTAGCCCTGTCATGTTGTCACTAAGTATTGATTTATTACACAAAACTAAAGACATTCCACTGGAGGTTAGTGAGGCCTTTTATAATAACCTGAAATACAGTGTGTGTGTGTGTGTGTGTGTGTGTGTGTGTGTGTGTGTGTGTGTGTGTTTAAGATGCAGTTAGAGAAGGGCACAGACATTGACTGCGCAGAAAATCGCAGATGCTGCTTCTTCATCAGTATGGCTGTTTCCTCCTTCCTTGTGCAAACCCTCGCTGGCAGATGTTCCACACTGTGAGTCCAGTCAGGATTTTTTAAAAATAAAATTGTGTTATATTATGCAGGATACAGAGTAACGTCGTATTGCCCAATTAGTGAAAGATGACCCAATTAAGGAAGCTCAATAAACTCAATTTATTTAGAAGAAAAAACCTCTTAATTATGTAGTTAATAAAATGGTAATTGTAGGTGAATAGGATGGTCTCTATGTTTAATGTCAGCACATGCTGTCATGGAGCCATCACAAGACCTCAGGCTGATAAACTTCTTTTTTCCCCCTCTTTGGGACTGAAGCACAAGACAGACAGCCAATTTCTAGGGGGTGATGTGATTGATAAAGCCTCAGTGACAGACTGGAGTAGATCACGCCTATTTGCTTTGATACATCTCATCTCATCTCATTATCTGTAGCCGCTTTATCCTTCTACAGGGTCGCAGGCAAGCTGGAGCCTATCCCAGCTGACTACGGGCGAAAGGCGGGGTACACCCTGGACAAGTCGCCAGGTCATCACAGGGCTGACACATAGACACAGACAACCATTCACACTCACATTCACACCTACGGTCAATTTAGAGTCACCAGTTAACCTAACCTGCATGTCTTTGGACTGTGGGGGAAACCGGAGCACCCGGAGGAAACCCACGCGGACACGGGGAGAACATGCAAACTCCACACAGAAAGGCCCTCGCCGGCCCCGGGGCTCGAACCCAGGACCTTCTTGCTGTGAGGCGACAGTGCTAACCACTACACCACCGTGCCGCCCGCTTTGATACATATAAATAGGAAATTAAGCAGCAACATTGTCAGGGTTAATTAGCAGAGAGAGAAGTGGTGTCTCATCTGTCTGACATTCTGAAATTCCTGTAAAATCCTATTGTCTTCTCTGTCTGCACACACACACACACACACACACACACACACACACACACACACACACACACACACACACCTTACTATCCTTGTGAGGACCTTAATGAAGCTAATTAATGTTATGCAGAGGCCTGAATCTAACCTTCACCTTAATCTCACTAACCAAAACACAACCATTTGACTCTTCTAGTTATTTTTTTTTTCAAATCTACCTTTGTTTTAAAAAAAAAAGTTTTCCTTGTAGGACCAGCGAAATACATTTTTGTAGAGGGTATAATTTGGAACATAGATATTCTCCTTCCTCATTGACCTTCTTGTAATAATAATAATAATAATAATAATAATAATAATAATAATAATAATAAATGTTATGCCATGCTATTGAATTTTATATATATATATATATATATATATATATATATATATATATATATATATATATATATATATATATATATATATATATATACAGTGAGTACACCCCCTTTGAAAAGTAACATTTTAAACAATATCTCAATGAACAATGAACACAAACAATTTCCAAAATGTTGACAAGACAAAGTTTAATATAACATCTGTTTAACTTATAACGTGAAAGTAAGGTTAATAATATAACTTAGATTACACATTTTTTTCAGTTTTACTCAAATTAGGGTGGTGCAAAAATGAGTACACTCCACAACAAAAACTACTACATCTAGTACTTTGTATGGCCTCCATGATTTTTAATGACAGCACCAAGTCTTCTAGGCATGGAATGAACAAGTTGGCGACATTTTGCCAACTTGTTCATTCCATGCCTAAAAGACTTGGAGCAATACATCTGTGAATTCATGATGCCATCAATGAAATGCAGCTCCCCGACACCAGCAGCACTCATGCAGCCCCACATAAGGACACTGCCACCACCATGTTTCACTGTAGGCACCATGCATTTTTCTTTGTATTCCTCACCTTTGCGACGCCATACAGTTTTGAAGCCATCAGTTCCAAAAACATTTATCTTGGTCTCATCACTCCAGAGTATAGAGTCCCAGTAGCCTTCATCTTTGTCAGCATGGGTCCTGGCAAACTCTAGGCGGGCTTTTTTGTGTCTGGGCTTTAGGAGAGGCTTCTTTCGTGGACGGCATCCATGCATGCCATTCCTCTGCAGCGTACGCTGTATTGTGTCACGGGAAATAGTCACCCCAGTTTGGCTTTCTACTTCTTTAGATAACTGCAGTGAACTTGCATGCCGATTTTCTTCAGTGCTTCTCATCAGAAGATGCTCCTGTCGAGGTGTTAACTTCCGTGGATGACCTGGACGTCTCTGTGAGAGGGTTGCAGTTCCATCTTTCTTAAATTTTTGTACCACTTTTACTACAGTATTCTGACTGATAAGTAAAGCTTTGCTGATCTTCTTGTAGCCTTCACCTTTGTGGTGTAAAGAAATTATTTTCTTTGGGGAATTCTGAAGAGATAAGTTGAGCATCGCTCTCCATCCAGCATCCAGTCACTAAAAGAGGTCATTGTTGAAGAATGGAAAAAGATTGATGTTGCAAAATGTCGCCAACTTGTTCATTCCATGCCTAGAAGACTTGGTGCTGTCATTAAAAATCATGGAGGCCATACAAAGTACTAGATGTAGTAGTTTTTGTTGTGGGGTGTACTCATTTTTGCACCACCCTAATTTGAGTAAAACTGAAAAATGTGTAATCTAAGTTTATATTATTAACCTTACTTTCCCGTTATAAGTTAAACAGATGTTGTATTAAACTTTGTCTTGTCAACATTTTGGAAATTGTTTGTGTTCATTGAGATATTGTTTAAAATGTTACTTTTCAAAGGGGGTGGACTCATTTACGCTCAGCACCAATTTATTTACCTTATATATATATATATATATATATATATATATATATATATATATATATATATATATATATATATATTCCTCATTCAGGAGGAAGTGCGGGCAGGCATGGAGGAGGAACGAGCCAGCAGGATGGCGGGAATGGGACAACAAGGAGCATGGACTAAATGGGAGAACGTTCTGCAACGGAAGATAACCTGGCACAACATCTGGAGAGCAGACTCCCTTAACATCAGGTTCCTAGTCCAAGCTGTTTATGATGTCCTACCTAGTCCATCCAACCTTCATGTCTGGGGCAAAGCAGAGACACCATCCTGCCCCCAGTGTCCAGGACGGGGATCCCTGGAACACCTCCTCAGCAGCTGCCCAAAAGCCCTTGGAGAGGGGCGTTATCGCTGGCGTCACGACCAAGTGCTGAAAGCGATTGCTGAGAGCATAGCCAAGGCCATTAACACCACCAGGGGCTACAGCAAGCCTAAGTCCATTAGGTTCCACAAAGCCGGAGAGAAGCCCACCATCCAAGCAGGGGCCAGGTCAGGTCTCCTTACCACTCCCGCAGACTGGCAGCTGGAAGTGGATTTGGGCAAACAGCTGAAGATCCCAGCTAGAATAACATCAACGCGGCTCCGACCAGACATGATCATTGTTTCAGATGCCACCAAACAATTGATCATTCTGGAACTCACAGTTCCCTGGGAAGAACACATGGAGGAGGCAAATGAGAGGAAGCGTGCCAAGTACCAGGAGCTGGTGGAGGAGTGCAGGAGCCAAGGCTGGAAGACCTACTGTGAACCCCTGGAGGTTGGATGCCGAGGATTTGCAGGGCAGTCCCTCTGCAAAGTCCTCACCATGCTGGGCCTCACTGGTGAGGCAAAGAGGAAGGCCATCAGGTCTGCAACTGAAGCCGCAGAAAGAGCCACGAGATGGCTTTGGATCAAGAGGGCTGATCCGTGGATGAATGCTGCTGGGATACAGGCTGGAGTCTGATCACCTCCGGTCGGGTCGCCTGGGTGAGGGTGTCTGATGTTGAAAGACCCGAAACACCCAGTGACCCCAGGTTACATCACTGATGATGTGTCCCAGCGCATCAGTAAGATGTATCTTTCACCATATTATCTATTTTAAATCCTTAAATCTTGATTAATATTATCCACATATTTAGTGTTAATATATAAAACAGCTCTCAGATGAAATTTATAATGCACATATTTACTGGAAGCTGAATTGCTTTAAAAAGGATTAATTTAAAAACAAACAAAAATGATTAACATATGCTGCTAATGCAAACTATTGATTACTAAAGAGTCTACTTTTTTTTTCTTTTTTTCAGATAGGCTACAGTGAGGACGTCCATGGGATTATGCACTATCCAAGTGAAGGACAGTGAGTCCTCCCGCAGCTTTGTCTTCACTACTTTACCTCATTCAGTTGGTTGATTCTCCCTGACATCGAACCCTCACTTGTTAGCAGCACAAGTGAGCTGACATGAGAGCGAGAGGGAGAAAGTGAAAGAGCGGGGAAGAGCCATAAGTCATTATCCACTGGAAATAGCACATCATTGAAAAGATAAGTGCAACAATGAGTTCCCATTCTCTGATAAGTCTTGGGGGTTGCCGTGTTATTTCCTCTCTCTTATGGTTCCTGTTATTGAATTTAGCTCAGGATAAATAGCAGTGGTGGTGAGCTGTCCACTCACTCATGCTACCACATGCACATTCTCTCATTCTGGGCTTTTGTCTCTGCCCTTATAGCATCTGTGTGTGTGTGTGTGTGTGTGTGTGTGTGTGTGTGTGTGTGTGTGTGTGTGTGTGTGTGTGTGCGCACAGCGCGTTACTCTTCTTGTTATCATACCCTGGTAGTAGAATGCTTAAGCCTTGAGGTGACCTTGCTCTGACATTTAGATCGTTTCCCTGAGTTAACTATGAAATTATTCAGCATTTTCCATAAGCTTCTTATAAGATAAAGATTACATATGATCATGATCATGAGCCAATTTGATTTCATTGCAGTCTACCACACACGGCCTAAACATCCAAATCCATCTATGTGTCATGCAACAGCTCGAGAATCTCCTGTGTTTTATTGAATTCTCTGTCAAAGCTGTTCCTTGTCACTGTGCTTGATTAAGAAACGATCCTTTAAGTGTATGGAAATATATGTATAAGAAGTGAATTGATCCCGGCGTCGGGAAGCTATGATGGAAATAGGAGACGAGAGAAGGAGCTGACCTATTGAAGACAAACTCAATGCTATGTCACTTTCCTTCCAGGCCTAATCAGTTAGCTGCATGTGATGACCTCATGGAGAAGTCTATACTTTACACTCATTTGTGGACATGCGGTCTCTTTAAACCCAAAGTGTTGGTGCAAATGTTTTAGGTTTTCCTAACACACTTATTTAACCTAATTCACAAATTCAGCCTGCATGTATAAGTATGCATGATCACACTGATAAACACCAGATAATGTGGCAAAGATCTTTTTTATGGTGTGCAAACCATACAAAAAGATTTGTGTGAATAAAATTCATCGTTAATAACATAAAGTTCTAATGAGCAGCAAAGAGACGCATTAAGAAAACCACTCAAATGCTTTAATATATCCCACTGCACTGAAAGGAAAGTGCTTCCTCGGTGTTTAGATAGTACGGATGTGCTAGATTAGGCTGATTTAATTTGACAGCTCCCACACTCATCATCGTCGGGAATGACAGAGCTGCTTAAACGTGAAATGCCCTCTGAGCGAGTGGGAAATCCAGATGCACTTTGATACGCTAATTGTTTTGGCTAATTAATTGAATCGTTAATTTACAACACAGCTTCATTTTTAATCGACTGCTATTGGATTAAGACAGCGCTACTTTTAATGCCAAGCGACATTAACTTCAGGGCTTGTAGAAGCTTGAGCGTTTTAGGCTTTGGGGTTGTCTTAAAGCAGACTGGAGCATTTTTCTCCCTAGTCCCTGGTTCACTTTTTCTGTTCATGAAGAGCTGTCAGGTGCTTAGCAGATGTTGTGTGTGTGTGTGTGTGTGTGTGTGTGTGTGTGTGAGAGAGATCACCAACTGTGCCTATCATTTTCTACAGCAGATAGTACAGATGTGCTACAGGTGTAATATCCGTAAGTTGATGTCAATCATTCACTTCTCCAGGGTGCTTTGGCCAAAACTCAGTTATGTTGGGCTTGTAGTTTTCTGTACTGTGGAGTACGGACTTGTTTCTGATGTCTTCAGTGTTTACCCCTTCATTTTCCACTGTGAAAGAAATGATTTCATCTATTTTTTAACTGGTGCTTATATTACTCTTCCTCCTATTCTGTAGAAGGACAAGTAATGGACTTCTTTGTACATAATAGACATAATGGACATCTTTACAATTTTATGGAACATCTAGGGGCATTTAGTTGCATACCTGGTCCTAAAAGCATGACTTTTAGGAGTTGGGAGGAAACCAGAGAATGTGGAGGAGAATGTATAGACAGTATAAACAGTATAGAATGTATAGATGGTATAGAATGTATAGACAGAATGTATAGAAGTACAGAATGCATAGACAGTACAGAATGTATAGACAATGTATAGACAATGTACAGACAGTACAGAATGTATAGACAGAATGTATAGACAGTATAGAATGTATAGACAGAATGTATAGACAATGTATAGACATTACAGAATGTGTAGACAGAATATATAGACAGTACAGAATGTATAGACAGAATGTATAGACAGTACAGAATGTATACAGTATAGAATGTATAGACAGTACAGAATGTATACAGTATAGAATATATAGACAGTATAGAACGTATAGACAATGTATAGACAGTATAGAATGTATAGACAGAATGTATAGACAGAATGTATAGACAGTATAGAATGTATAGACAGAATGTATAGACAGTACAGAATGTATAGACAGAATGTATAGACAGTATAGAATGTATAGACAAAATGTATAGACAGAATGTATAGACAGTACAGAATGTATAGACAGAATGTATAGACAGTATAGAATGTATAGACAGAATGTATAGACAGTATAGAATGTATAGACAGAATGTATAGACAGTATAGAATGTATAGACAAAATGTATAGACAGAATGTATAGACAGTACAGAATGTATAGACAGAATGTATAGACAGTATAGAATGTATAGACAGAATGTATAGACAGTGCAGAATGTATACAGTATAGAATATATAGACAGTATAGAATGTATACACAGAATATATAGACAGTATAGAATGTATTGACAGAATGTATAGACAGTGTAGAATGTATAGACAGAATGTATAGACAGCTGTGAGGCAGAAACTCATTTCTACTCCAAATCTTCTTTTCCACAATCACAGGAAGTAAAAAGCCTTATACAACCGAACCTCTTTTTTTTCCCCTGGAGACTGACCTGCTGTGTTGATTTCCTTCATTATTCGGTGGTAATGCATGTTACCTAAGGTGAAAGGTATTTAAAGACCCAGAGTTTGAATCTATTTGGGAACTTTTCCCAGCACACACTGCGTGCAATGCCTGATGTGACAGGATTTGAACCCTGAAGGCTCTCAGGGTTATAATATCTTCCTTAAAGACTAATGGATGACTGTAATATCTTAACTTTGCAAATTCACAACAATTCAGTGAGTATAAAAAGTTTAATAATTGGACTGGGATTTATTGTTACTCCTCTGAATGACTTGTATCTAGTGGAACAAAATATTGTTTTGCCAGGAACATGGTGCAACACACAATAATACAATACACAGGAGCAGATAAAGTGCAAATACCTGAGAGTGTGTCACATGAGGTGAGTGCCAAATATACACACAGGACATTGCACACAAACTAGACAGAACAACATTGGATGGATTATATGGCATAGCTGAGAAAGAGCTGCAGTCATAGCAGCCTGTATCTACAAACTGTGAAATGTAAACTGTATACTCAATAATCATGCAGTTTAATTGGCATGAAGCTTAAGGTTAGGCTTGGGGTAGGGGTACCTTTCTTCTCTTTTTTTATAATAAGTTGTATGACATTAGACAGAGTCCGGCTACATCATACACGCTCGCTTAAATTCATATGGCTTTCTCATGAGATCAGGTTGCTCAGTTACTGTTAAAACCTCAGCACAATGGACAAAGGAGTTGGATTGTGGTAGATGGTGAAATAATATGATTGTGTGTGTGTGTGTGTGTGTGTGTGTGTGTGTGTGTGTGTGTGTGTGTGTGTGTGTGTGTGTGTGTGTTGGGAGGCGATCCATTCAGAGCTGTGTGGAAAATGACAGAAGCTGTGTGAGATAAGCCACACTGTCAAGCAGGACAGCAACAAAATGCCCCCATCTTCTTCCTCCGTTTTCCATCACCCCCCTACTGATAACAATTAGATGTAATTGGACAGTCCAGTGTGGCTTAGTGCTCCGATTGTTGGCTCACTGTGTGAGTGCCTTCCGCAGACAGTAAAGGAGATGATGGCTGAGTGAAGGAAAGTGAGGGATAGTTAAACTCTTTGCTGCTCCATGCTTCTCAGCACTGCCAAGGACACACTTTCAACTAGGTTCCCATCTCCTCTAGCTGTCAAATACCAGTCTGTACCAATACACGTGATGTATTTATTTACAGTATATTGTACAAGAACAGTGTAAAACCTATAACAGCGTAATATTATAAATATTATTCAAGATGAATATTATTTTCATTCCATTAATACACTCATGTAGTAAAATGGATTTTTTCCCCCGACTCCCTGAGCAGCACACAACAATACAGGCCACGATACAAAGGGCTATATAAAAAAAAGCAAAGAACAAAACAGTGTAAGATTGGACAGTGCATACAATCTACTAGATAAGAATAAAACTGTGCAAATTGTAAAATCACAGATTGCAGCACATGCGGAAAATGAACTGTGTAAAATATCGTGCTAAACTCGGCTTTAGCTGTCAGCCCTGTGATGACCTGGCGACTTGTCCAGGGTGTACCCCGCCTTTCGCCCGTAGTCAGCTGGGATAGGCTCCAGCTTGCCTGCGACCATGTAGAATAGGATGAAGCGGCTACAGATAATGAGATGAGATGAGACTCTGCTTTAGCATAAAGCTTCTGGCGTTAGCATATTATAAATCCACATTACTGTTCATAATTTGCACATAATTAAACTAATAAAATTGATTTTTAAAAAAGCTATAAAAATATTTGATAAGAAAGCATTATCATTTCATTATTGAGATATTAAAAAAAAACACAATCTTTTGAGTTTTGAGAATTTTAAGAATTATAAGTATACATGTTTTATATATAGAGCCTTATATGGGCTTGCTCCACCTCCATTAAATGAATTTTTTAAAAGAGTTGGTGGTGGCATTACAAGGGCTTCAGAAAAAGGTGACTGTATAATACCATACTACTTTTGGGCAAACTGTACTATCTGTAAAGGGTTGCAAATTTTGGAACAGCTTACCACTTACATTAAGGGAGTACCCTACATACCACCAATTTAAAGTCCATGTCAAATTATGGCTGATGGTAAAACAGAATTGCACTCATTTTTAATATGTCACATATCTGATACAGTTTTTCTTCTTTCTTTTTAATTGTTGTCTTTGTCCTACTTTGTTTTATGTTGTGCATTGTGGTATTGTTTTTTTTTTTTTGGTCTTGTTTTTAGTAAATGTTTAGTTGTAATGTATGCCTGTAGATAGGCAATTTTTTGTCACCTGCCTAGGGACAACGGATGAAAATTAGCAGTTATGCTAACTCCGGCGTCTTTACATTATGTATTTATACTAATGTTCATTAAGATGTAATGTCCCTATCAAATAAATCAATAAAATAAATAAATAAATAAATAAATAAATAAATTTCCTACAGTCACCTTTTCAACGATGTTTAATGTTCCCTAGATTAACTTTTTAAACGTTATATACTGTACATAATGTGCTAAAATGTGAGTAATGCAAGTCTGGATTTTCCCCTGGATTCTGGAAATTTATAAATCTACATATGATGAAGAAATTTGGGCCTACATTTTCAGTTTGAGAAAGTGCCAGTACTTTCACAACTAATAAAATTCTCACTGATTCTAGATAATGAGCAACCGAAATTAAAAAAAAAAATTTTTTTTGGTTCTCTTCTTATGTGCTGCTGAGACATCGACCATTTTGATATGTGAGCTTTTAAAATGAAACCCATGAGTATTTATACCACCTATCTGTGTATGTAAACCGAACTGCTCTCATAAAGGGCTTCACTGCCACATTAAATGCATAGTTGAGCTAAATTAGCTTAGGTCTTTATAGCACAAGAGGAAAATGAATGGACAGAGACGATGCTTTATTTTTTCACTGTAATAACTTCAGTGCATGGCTGAATCAATGGGGCTGGACTGGAGGCAATGATATTAGCCTAACTGCAGGGAATTAAATATAGTGATGTGAGCTGGGACTTGCTTGAGAAAATAAATAAATAAATAAATAAATAAATAAAGATTTGCATTGTAGTAATGACAGCTCATTAAGGGCAGTGCGAGACCTATTGAACAGCACTCCATAATGCTAAATTATAGTTAATCCAATTGCATTCTGTGGAACAAACCTAGAACTCTGTCTCTGCTATAAACACTGGATTTAAGAAAATAATTTCAAAACATATTGAACAATATTTTATATTGTCTTTTTACAAGACTACAAACTAGTCCAGAAAAAGGACATTGGTTAGTCAAAACATGTTTCTTCTTTTTTGTTGCAATAGTTATTGACCTCCTTCATATGATTAAAAAAAAAAATTCTAACTCACTTCTGTCAGTAAACGTTTGCCGAATGCAGTTCAAAACAGGCCATGCAAACACCCTCACTAAAGAACTGTAATTTAGGCATCAATACATTTTTATATTTATTCAGGACTGGACAACACTTGTAGTCCTGTTGTACTGGTTTCACTGTGAATTTGAAAGTTGTTTTTTTTTTAAACAGGCTGTAGCTTTAGTGTGTTTGTCATTAGGCGCAGATTGTTCCACAGGCACCGAAGGGACAGGAATTCAAAATTTATGATCCGTGTGTACACTTCTTCAATCCAGCTTAACTACAGGAAATGCTACAAGCACTTTTGTTGCTATTTTTGACAGCATCGAACCGAGCTGTTGCCAGAGCCACCAGGGGGTTGACTGGTACCAAAAACATGGCTCTAATGAAGCAGCCTTCTGCATGGCCATGTGTGTTTGCGTTTACTGAAGGCAGTGGTGGTGGAAAGTGAAGTTTGTCTTCCTCACAGTAGGCTACTCCCTAGGTATGTTTCTATTACTCCCAAACCCCTTGTCGCTTTTGAGGAGCTCTCCGTCCCATTTTTATTCCTGTGTATAGGTGTGTGTGTGTGTGTGTGTGTGAGAGAGAGAGAGAGAGAGAGAGAGAGAGATACAGTGCTGCATATGCTACTTCATGAATTCTCCCTGTAAATAAATTAAGGTGCCAGCATCATTTTCCTACACAACAGTGAAGTGTTTGCGTTGCTAGGGGGAGCAGGGTGGATACCTGTTACAGCACTCCAGTCCCTTTTTTTAAACTTTAATAATCTCCAGCTGTCAGGGACAACCTGACCTGCCACTTCTGCTTATAACTTGTCTCCTAGGCATGAAATAATTAAAGGTGCCAGCCAGAGACAGAGTCACTGCAGTAGGCAGAGGCTGAGAGAGAGCCAGGAAGGCAGGGACATTATTAGATAAATAGCCCTTGAAATGGAAAGTGTGCACAAAGCAAGAGGTGCGATTTCCAGGGCCCTGGCCCCCGTCCTTCTCCTCGAAGGTCCCTTGGTAGTGCTAAAGGGGACAGATTGGGAGACCCGGGCTGTCAAGTGCTCTGACATGGTGAAATGATCCACTATCTTGACGTCCTCAAAACCTACACTCACTCGGTCTGTATGGGTTTGGAAAGTAGCAAATTGGCAGAATTGTGCTACTCCTGTCTCTTAATTGCTTAGTTAAAGCATGTTAATGCAATGTTTGTATTTTGACAAATTGAAGTGGTTAGGATTTTTAAGTTGGTTTTATCTGTGGTGTGTTCAAGTGCATGTCTACTGAAATGAATGACAAAATAATCCAAATTATACTTTAGCACCTGAAGGCTCCAATTTGAATAGATAAATAATAGTCTGACGACAGACCTATATAGACTTAGATAGTTGATATATACTTTATACTGTACAAAACCTTCCTATAATGTTCATGTCATTAAATTAGTTCACTTATCCTGAACAATTATCTTGTGGGGTTTTTTTTTCCCTGGCCATACCAGTGGCTTACAAGTAACAATAATTGCTATTAATGGACATTAAATGACAAAAAAAGGAAGTAAGTGGATAAAGAATAAAATCAAGTAAAGGCATGGTACACCTTCAGTATATTATTGCATATATTATGCAAAAAAACCCAAAGCAGATAAATACTCTTGAAATTCTGCATTAAAAGAGACAAAACCAGGACTTTTATTACTCCATTTACATTTGGGAATAAAGAAGTTAGCTAAAAGAATAACTGTGTTTATGACTTCCATAAAACCATTTTAATGTTCTTAAATTACAGTGCAGGTAGGCTGAAAAACAACGTAATAAGCCTCGGTCTAAAAGGGAATTACATATAAACCCAAATGTTCAGTGGATTCACAGTACAAGGGAATACTTTTAAAATCAAATCAATTAAAAAATTAAAAGGATAACTACAAGAGAATATTAAAATGAATTTCTTATACCTTTGGAAAGATAGGACGTTTAATTATATATTGTGGTATGCTTGACCCAATTTAATGGGTCTTTCCCTATTAAAATAAAAGGCCTTGGAATATACATACATACCAATCAGATATTTAAAACTCAAATACAAAGCACTGTGAAACAGGGTTAACTTAATTGAATCTACGCTATAACTACTCTCTCTCTCTCTCTCTCTCTCTCTCTCTCTCTCTCTCTCTCCCCTCTCTCTCTCCATAGATCCCTCCCTCCTTTCTAAATATTTACCACCCCTTAACCACGGTTACAGATTCATTTGCAGCATGCACGCCTTTATTGACTGGCAGAGAGGCTGATTACTGAAACAGTTGGGCCCATCGCGTGACGTTCATTCCTCAAGCAGCAGGGCCTTAACCGAGAATAACAATCCTGTCAAATTAACCACGGGGGTCTAAATTATTCAAATACTGTAAATCCTCCCTCTATACCACTTTCCCTGTGCATAATTTGTCTTTTCATTGTTGCCAATTTACTGGCAATACTATCAATTAATGATGCCAGCTCCCTCTAAATGGTGCCGGGGAAAAATGTGTCAACACGTTGGCTGGTTCGGAGGAAAGGAGCTGGCAGACGGTGGATTTAACGTCTGCTTTCATTCATTACCCTGACACTTCTACACTCTTCTATCTCCCTAGGAAAAAACAGCATGGTTATATTAGCTTTCTCTTTTGCTGCTTATCTCCTCAGTGTTAAATAGTTTCATTGCACATGCGAGGTGTCTGATAGTGTTAATAATGGAATGGAATGTATTAATGGTATTAATGGAATATAATTACAACTGAATAAAGTTTCATTCTTGTGTTCTGCATGTTATTTTAGACGTTTCTCAGGACAATACAGTAAAATAAGTACATAAATAAATAAAGCTTAGTGAATAAAGTGACACATTGCGAGGGGTGAGAAAGATTATGGGTAACCTAATTACGTCTTTATTGATTCAAATTTTTATTTCGCTTTGAGAATTGGTTTATGCTGTTCTTCTAATGACCCCATCCGTTACGAGATAAATAATACTAATCAGGATATGATTAATGTAGGAAAATATGCTAATGCCTGCAAAGAATAAGCCTGTGTCTCAATGCAAAACAGCAATTATATTAGTAATAAGAAGCAGTGAATAAGAAAATACTTATACTTTTCCATGTCATGTGTTAGTTTATTTCCACATTATAGATTGATTTACCACGCAGATGGTGTTTACAATATATGAATTCAGTATACTCTTTTCAAAATAAATTATACAACACTATATTTGAGATAATCCTTATTATCTTAATCCTAGAAATTAAATTAATTTCCATTCTAATCAGACACGATGTTTTAAATCTTTAATTCCCTATTAGCCACAAACATACTGTATGTTTGACATCATTTTAGGACACAACTGAATTAGTACCCAAACATATGTGGCAGCAGTGCAATGCATAAAATAATGAAGATACGGGCCAGCAGCTTCAGGTAATGTTCACATCAACCATCAGAATCTGGAGAAAAAAATGTGATCTCAGTGATTTTGACTGTGGCACGATTATTGGTGCCAGACAGTCTGGTTTGAGTATTTCTGTAAGTGCTGATCTCCTGGGATTTTCACGCATGACAGTCTCTAGAGTTTTCTCAGAATGGTGCAATAAAGAAAAAAACATCCATGAGTGGCAGTTCTGCGGACGTTGTTGATGAGACATTAACAGAGAATGGCCAGATTGATTGGAGCTGACAGAAAGGCTACAGTATCTCAGTTAATCACTCTGTACAATTGTGGTAATTAGAAAAGCATCTCAGAATGCACAACATGTCGAACCTTGTAGCAGATGGGCTACAACAGCAGAAGATCATGGCAGGTTCCATTTCTGTCAGCCAAGAACAGAAAACTGAGGCTGCAGTGGGCTTATGGCCCTTTTCCACTACCCTTTTTCAGCTCACTTCAGCCCGACACGGCTCGCGTTTCGACTATCTAAGAACAGCACGACTCAGCTCGCTTCAGCCCTGCTTAGCACCCAAAACTCGCGCGGTTTTGGAGTGGGGCTGAAGCGAGCCAAACCGAGCTGAGTGGAGCTAGGGGCATGAGGAGACACTCCCCTGTGCACTGATTGGTGAGGAGGAGTGTCCTCACATGCCCACACATGCCCTGCGAGCACGCTGGGATCTGTAAACACCGTAAACCCGGAAGAAGAAGAATTACGAGAATTTCTGAAGCCTTATGCGCCTCGCCTCATCTATACGCTCTTGCCAGTATCTGTTGGCGTTGTCAGTGACAACAAGCCACAGCACCAAGACCAGCAACACTAACGACTCCATGTCCTCCATGTTTATTGTTTACTCTCCGGGTCGTGAGACTACCGCTTAAAAGGTCACTGATGTCACTGTTTGCGCCGCATAACGACATCACCTGACGTCCACCCACTTTCGCTAACTCCACCCAATGTGTCCACCCACTTCCAGCCAGCACGGTTCAGCGCGGTTGTAGTCGAAATGCAACTCCAACAGCCCCGCTCAGCTCGACTCAGCTCAACTCAGCACGGCACAGCTCAGCCCAACTCAGCCGCGTTGGTAGTGGAAAAGTGGCAATAGACTCACCAAAAGTGGACACTTGAAGACTGGAAAAATGTAGTCTGATCAGATGAATCTTGATTTCTGCTAAGGCACAAAGATGGTAGGGTCAAAATTTGGTAACAACAGCATGAATCCATGGACCCAACCTGTTTTAACAGTCCAGACTGGTGGTGGTGGTGTATGATGTGGGGAATGTTTTCTTGGCACACTCTGGGCCTGTTAATGCCCATTAATCATCGGTTGTTTTGTTGGTCATTGTTGCTAACCATGTGCATCCCTTCATAGCCACAATTTACCATCTTCTGATGGCTGCTTCCAGCATGATGCTGCACCATGTCACAAAGCAAAAGTTGTCTCAAACTGGCTTCATGAACAAGACATGGAGTTCACTGTTCTTCAGTGGGCTTCCAAGTCACTGGATCAGAATCCAATAGGCCATCTTTGGGATGTGGTGGAACAGGAGATTCGCAGAATGAAAGTGCACCTGAAAAAATCTGCAGGTGATAAATCTCAAAAAGAATGTTTCCAACATCTTGTGGAATCCATGACACGAAGAATTGAAGCTGTTTTGAGAGCAAAGGGAGGCTCTACCCAGTATGAGTATAATGTTTCTAATTTGTTTTTTACTCCTGATACTGTGCTATGATTACAACATTACAACAATAGAGAGTGAGAGAGAGAGAGAGAGAGAGAGAGAACTAGATAGAACTCGACGCCAATGGCGTTGATGGGGATGTCTCCACCTGGTAGACTACACGCCTTATTAAGTTGTGATTTGGGGATGGACATTTGACCTCACAGTAATCTTGACCTGTGACCTTTTAACCTCAAAATCTAATTAGTTCATGTTTGTCCCCAAATGCACAAATGGTGAAAGTTTGGTGAAATTCCTTTCATTTCCCTTGGAGATATTGCGTTCACAAGGTTTTCAGACAGACATTTGACCTCACAGTGACCTTGACCTTAAACCTTTTGATCTCAAAATCTAATCATTTCATCTTTGTCCCAAAGTGCACAAGTGGTGAAAGTTTGGTGAAATTCCTTTCATTAGTCTTTGAGATATGGCGTTCACAAGGTTTGGGGATGGACATTTGACCTCACAGTAATCTTGACCTGTGACCTTTTAACCTCAAAATCTAATCAGCTCATGTTTGTCCCAAAGCGCACAAATGGTGAAAGTTTGGTGAAATTCCTTTCATTAGCCTTTGAGATATCGTGTTCACAAGGTTTCGGGACAGACGCACGCACGGACGCACGCACGGACGGACACACAGACAGACGGACAACCCGAAAACATAATGCCTCCTGCACCTTAAGGTGGCGGAGGCATAAAAAGAGAGAGTCTCCTGAAAACACTAGACAATTTTGGTTCTCACTAGTATAATGTATTATTTGTATTATACTGTTGCCATACAGCCTGGACCCTTCTTGATTGGCGCTGGTTCCGTATAACAGAGAACTTTGGCAGTTATCTGGTATTCATAGAACCGCATTTACATACATAACAAGCATCCGCTTTCCCTCCTAGCAGATATAAGAGCAGTGAATATCAATGGGATAACGTATGCAACAATGAAATGAGAAACCCACCCACTTTAGGACTGACTAGAAAGCTATTCAGAGATGAATGTTACAGCCAGGATGTTAACCTTGTGGAACCTGATGAAATGGGAACAGTAGTGTCCAAGTAGCAGCAGCGCAGACTGACTATGAGGAGAGGTGCTCCTTGGAGACTGGCATCCATCAGCCAGTAAACCAGACAGGGAAGCAACCTCCCTGAGAGATGAATAGTTGACAAGATGATAGAATACAGTGGTCCTTGAAAGTTTGTGAATCCTTTAGAATTTTCTATATTTCTGCATAAATATGACCCAAAACATCATCAGATTTTCACACAAGTCCTAAAAGTAGATAAAGAGAACCCAGTTGAACAAATGAGACAAAAATATTATACTTGGTCATTTATTTCTTGAGGAAAATGATCCAATATTACATATCTGTGAGTGGCAAAAGTATGTGAACCTCTAGGATTAGCAGTTAATTTGAAGGTGAAATTAGAGTCAGGTGTTTTCAATCAATGGGATGACAATCAGGTGTTGGTGGGCACCCTGTTTTATTTAAAGAACAGGGATCTATCAAAGTCTGATCTTCACAACACATGTTTGTGGAAGTGTGTCATGGCACGAACAAAGGAGATTTCTGAGGACCACAAAAAAAGTGTTGTTGATGCTCATCAGGCTGGAAAAGGTTACAAAACCATCTCTAAAGAGTTTGGACTCCACCAATCCACAGTCAGACAGATTGTGTACAAATGAAGGAAATTCAAGACCATTGTTACCCTCCCCAGGAGTGGTCGACCAACAAAGATCACTCCAAGAGCAAGGTGTGTAATAGTCGGCGAGGTCACAAAGGACCCCAGGGTAACTTCTAAGCAACTGAAGGCTTCTCTCACATTGGCTAACGTTAATGTTCATGAGTCCAGCATCGGGAGAACACTGAACAACAATGGTGTGCATGGCAGGGTTGCAAGGAGAAAGTCGCTGCTCTCCAAAAAGAACATTGCTGCTCATCTGAAGTTTGCTAAAGATCATGTGGACAAGCCAGAAGGCTATTGGAAAAATGTTTTGTGGATGGATGAGACCAAAATAGAACTTTTTGGTTTAAATGAGAAGCGTTATGTTTGGAGAAAGGAAAACACTGCATTCCAGCATAAGAACCGTATCCCATCTGTGAAACATGGTTTCAGCCTGTTTTGCTGCATCTGGGCCAGGACGGCTTGACATCATTGATGGAACAATGAATTCTGAATTATACCAGCGAATTCTAAAGGAAAATATCAGGACATCTGTCCATGAACTGAATCTCAAGAGAAGGTGGGTCATGCAGCAAGACAACGACCCTAAGCACACAAGTCGTTCTACCAAAGAATGGTTAAAGAAGAATAAAGTTAATGTTTTGGAATGACCAAGTCAAAGTCCTGACCTTAATCCAATGGAAATGTTGTGGAAGGACCTGAAGCGAGCAGTTCATGTGAGGAAACCCACCAACATCCCAGAGTTGAAGCTGTTCTGTACGGAGGAATGGGCTAAAATTCCTCCAAGCCGGTGTGCAGGACTGATCAACAGTTACCGCAAACGTTTAGTTGCAGTTATTGCTGCACAAGGGGGTCACACCAGATACTGAAAGCAAAGGTTCACATACTTTTGCCACTCACAGATATGTAATATTGGATCATTTTCCTCAATAAATAAATCTCATCTCATTCTCATTATCTCTAGCCGCTTTATCCTTCTACAGGGTCGCAGGCAAGCTGGAGCCTATCCCAGCTGACTACGGGCGAAAGGCGGGGTACACCCTGGACAAGTCGCCAGGTCACCACAGGGCTGACACATAGACACAGACAACCATTCACACTCACACCTACGGTCAATTTAGAGTCACCAGTTAACCTAACCTGCATGTCTTTGGACTGTGGGGGAAACCGGAGCACCCGGAGGAAACCCACGCGGACACGGGGAGAACATGCAAACTCCACACAGAAAGGCCCTCGCCGGCCCCGGGGCTCGAACCCAGGACCTTCTTGCTGTGAGGCGACAGTGCTAACCACTACACCACCGTGCCGCCCTTCAATAAATAAATGACCAAGTATAATATTTTTGTCTCATTTGTTTAACTGGGTTCTCTTTATCTACTTTTAGGACTTGTGTGAAAATCTGATGATGTTTTAGGTCATATTTATGCAGAAATATAGAAAATTCTAAAGGGTTCCTAAACTTTCAAGCACCACTGTGGCCACAGTCCAGTCCACATAGTACCATATTGGGCATAACAAGGAACCCTCTGCAGGTTCACTGTCATGGAACGCTGTGAGGTTAGTCAGCGATTTAAAATAAGTAGGTGATATGAGTTTGAGCAGAAACCCAGGGTCATTTCAGTAGTATTATTGCTACAGTGTTGTCATGCTAAGCTTATCACTGATTAATTGCCTTCCCTTACTCTTTTTTGATGTGGTGACAGCTAGCAAATTCAGTCTTTAGAGAAACCCCATTCAGTTTGACATGCTGCATGGGCTCATAAGAAGCACAAGGGGAGATTGCATACTGGGCTCTTTGATGGAGCCTCGTGGATGAAGGCTTCACAAAGGTTGTGAGATTCCTACAAGATGTTATCCACCATGCTGTGATGCTCAGCAGTGACTGGGACTGCCTAAACCTCCTTTAACGCCTCACTTGACATTCAAGTACAGAATCAACAATTTCAGGTAAGTCACATCTTATGCTCAGTCACACTTATGCCGACAAAGAGACTTGGATGGAGACTCAAGTGTATAGATTCTCAGTTTCTTATTCAGCATATCAGTCGCTGTTGGGCATAAACTAACTGCGATGAAGTTTCAAATGGGAAAATATCAAAAATATGCAAAATATATGAACAGTCACCTCAGCAGAAGAGACGATGGAAGGGACAAAGGAATGGGGCCAATAGATAAAAAGAAAAAAGAGAAATATCATGGTTTATCTGTTCGTTTCTCTTTTTACTGCTGACATTTGGTGACTGAGATGTAATCCAAATATGGTATTTCCCAGACATGTGCTCCAAAGCTTCATGTATACAATAATGACACACGTAGTTATGAATTAATAATGTTAATGACTTTCTTAGTTATTAACACAAGACATTATAATAAATAAAAAAGAATGCTGAGAGTGTACAAGAAACTTGGCTTGTGTCTCCCCCCCCCCCCCAAGACACTGTCGTCTGTTTGTTTAAAGCAATAAATGATTTGACACCTGGGTGAAAATTTGAGGCCCATCAGAGCTGAGTAGTGCTGATATTTTGCACCCAAGTGCAGATTATGAACACTGAAGTTAATTATGAGGGAGGAGTGACCTGCATTAAAGTGGCCTTGGGGCAAATCCATTTCTTTTTTGCAGAGCAGGGCTGTCTCATGTAGTCAGGGAGGTAAGCATTCACCCTGAGACCCAAAGAAATTCACTTTTGATGATGCTGTTTTGTGCTGCCGTGACTTTATGAGTAGAGCATTACTGAAAATGATGTTATGTTGCTAAACACTATCACGGTGAACTGTGTGAAGATATAAAATTTATTAAGTCCTGCTGTGGCCTGAATGTAACAAAGAGAAAAATCTGGTATTGATTCATTTTACCTTACTTTTAAAATGCAATATACAATCTATAATGCAGTCAGAACTAATCAGATGTATATCAAATGTAACATTAAGGACTTTCTAAACCTCCAGAGAAGGCCTCAGGATATCTGTAGACTAAATACAGGGTGTTTCAAAAAATTTGATATCATTTCACGATCTAATAACTTTGCCAGTTCTCATTCAATTGACTTCAAATTTTAACAGCATGTGTGGAAACAGGTCAAAATTTTATGTTTAATGTTTTTTGTTTTTATCTTTTTAGGTGTAGAAATGCCATTCAGTGGAAAAGAAAAGGCGTTTTGTGTGTTAGAGTACGCTCGAACAAGACAGTGCAGCGTGCATTTATGAGAGAATTCTCTAAAAATGCACTGATTTGGACACGGCACAAAAAGTTCAAAGAGGAAGGCTGTCTGTGTGTGTCTGTGTCTCAGGCGACACGCATGTTGAAAATTTGTGAAACTTGGAATTCATGGAATCCACATACCTTTGAATTTCTCATTCAAATTTTGAGGAATAAATCTTATTTTGCTCAACATTAAGCCTGTTCATTTTCATTTGCCTAGGCTGTGTAGTTTCTGGGATATCTCATCTCATCTCATTATCTGTAGCCGCTTTATCCTGTTCTACAGGGTCGCAGGCAAGCTGGAGCCTATCCCAGCTGACTACGGGCGAAAGGCGGGGTACACCCTGGACAAGTCACCAGGTCATCACAGGGCTGACACATAGACACAGACAACCATTCACACTCACATTCACACCTACGCTCAATTTAGAGTCACCAGTTAATCTAACCTGCATGTCTTTGGACTGTGGGGGAAACCGGAGCACCCGGAGGAAACCCACGCGGACACGGGGAGAACATGCAAACTCCACACAGAAAGGTCCTCGCCGGCCACGGGGCTCGAACCCGGACCTTCTTGCTGTGAGGTGACAGCGCTAACCACTACACCACCGTGCCACCCATCTTTAAAACTACACAGTAAAATCGCCAGTATTAATATAACACTTAAAGAGTTAATTTCAACACTACCTCAGTGAACATATGGTCCCTAATCTACAGAGTGTAAAATGTACACTGAACATAGAGTTAAATTTCCAGAGTCAATTTTACTCTGGTAAGAGTTAATATTTTATACTACACTAAGAAGTGTCAATCAAATTTTACACTATGTGAGAAGTAACACCCATAGTGTTATTCACATTCAACACTGAAGAGTTAAGTGTGGGGCGACACGGTGGTGTAGTGGTTAGTGCTGTCGCCTCACAGCAAAAAGGTCCGGGTTCGAGCCCCGTGGCTGGCGAAGGCCTTTCTGTGCAGAGTTTGCATGTTCTCCCCGTGTCCACGTGAGCTTCCTCCGGGTGCTCCGGTTTCCCCCACAGTCCAAAGACATGCAGGTTAGGTTAACTGGTGACTCTAAATTGAGCGTAGGTGTGAGTGTGAATGGTTGTCTGTGTCTATGTGTCAGCCCTGTGATGACCTGGCGACTTGTCCAGGGTGTACCCCGCCTTTCGCCCGTAGTCAGCTGGGATAGGCTCCAGCTTGCCTGCGACCCTGTAGAAGGATAAAGCGGCTAGAGATAATGAGATGAGATGAGATAAGTGTTAAGAAATAACTTTTCCAGTTTTAAACCTACTTAACACTACATGTTGATTAAGAAATTACTCCAAAGCGTGTTGATTTTTAACTGACTCCTACCAGTGTTACACATGATCTACTTGTGGAGTCCCAGTGTTATGGCTCACCATGTAGAGCTATGACACAAAACTTAATATGTTTGTGGGGGGGGGGCACAAACACAATTATATCCATAACTTAATACCAATTTATTCAAAGAAAACATTAAATATTGGCATTAAAAGCAAACATAAAATAACATGTAAACATGTACTACCAGCAGACAGTGCACTGGAATTTGTTTCTTGGGAACTGCTGGACAAAGTTTCCTTGAAATCTGTAGTTCAGGAGAAAGAGACAGGACAAAATAACACCAATTTGTTTTATTTTTTAACAATAAAAAAAGCATTTTATCAGTACATTCCATTGAGTATAGTGACTTAAATAGAATCAATAAAGAGCAATTATACTGTCATCAAATCTGATGGTAAGTATGCCAGTGTTGGGCTGATGCGCTATGTCAGAGAAGACCTCCGCATCCACCTCAGTTCCTGTTCCATCAAAAACCTTGACACCTTCACTGACTGGTGGAACTGAGAATTTCAAGAAAGCTATGACCAACAAAAAACAAGATTTCAATCCATACAAAATGTTCAAGATTAACCAAGGCCATTCTCCAAAAATACGTCAGTGCATTAGTAGCATGGTCTGAGGCGCTAACATGCTACTAATGCACTGATGCTGCCAGGCATTGAATCTTTCAGTGGTGTACAACTGTAAATACAACTCAACTAAACCAACCACATGACTCAGATCTTAATTGCTGACCCCTAAACATGCCCATAGGGTAGCTTGCCAAAAAGGTGAAGACAGTGATTATTTTCAATTTAAAAAAAAAAAAAACGATGAACACACCAACACTCTTAGTTCCTTTAGTTTTAACAACGGTGTGTAACTGATAGTGTCATACTGACTGTGGCTTACCAGAATTTAAGAATTCCTCAAGGCTTGGCTCGTTTATCTTGACATATTTCTGTGTATTGTAGATTCTGGTTTTGAGTAACATGATGGTACCTGCAAAGACAGCAAACTGAAATCAACATTATGATCCACAACACAGCAGTATAAGCTGTGGCACAAAAGGTAGACAAACTGAAATGACCTATTTCAGCTTTAAAAATCACAAACACACACAATTCAATTTTGTATCAAGTACATCAACTTATTACTTACCACCAGAGTACCACAGTACATTACAGAACAATATGAAAGAAAGAAGAAAAGAAAATATGCATATTATGAAAAAAACGTGAAAACAAAAACCATCTTAAATGTGGGTATGAAAATATTTAAAAGTCCAACACACACGCACGCGCACACACACACACACACACACACACACACACACACACACACACACACACACACACACGGTATTTCTGTCCAATTTATTGTGATTCACAATTTACAATTAAAGCCATTCTGCACGCACCACCACCTCCCCAGCCCCCACAGCTGACGACACAACATCCTGTGCTGATGTGCTCACACCGCGCTAGTAAAACATAGCAAAAATCATTGATATTGATCAGCATATGAAATTTTAGCAGCAGCGACCATGTTTTAGCAGCCATGGTGCGCGGCATGTAAACACATCCGGAGCACCAACTGCACCGACCGACACCAGAAACCGATTAATTCAAGGCCACGTTTGACTAAAATCTTCATGCCAGCATGCACATTTATCTCCCCGCAGCATTGCTGCGTTAGCCACCACAGACACCAAGTCACTAATGTTAGCTACTTTAGCTGACTCCCGACATGTGCAGTGTTGGCTATTTTACTGGAATAAATGTGCAAGCATGACACACTACACAACTCAACAGCCCATCCTCACTGACATTAACATTAACCTCGTGCCATTTTTTGTTCAGTTTGGCGTTTGCCTGGTCAGCCTTAATTATCTCCATGTGGCTGGTACATTTAAGCTAGCCGCTGACCCGATATCACGTTAGCCATTTGAAATTCGGTATTTGAAGACACATACCCAACATTGACAGGTATGGTAAATGACGACATACCTTTATTCTTACACGCAGATTCTGCTTGAATGAAAAAAACAACAACAACTAATAGTTTATTTTGAAAAACTTCCCACAGTCTTTCGATGCGAGGAAGATGGCGATGCCAGAGTTGACGTTGTCAGTTTGAGCGGGGAAGTTGGTGGGCGGGGCTTTTCAGAGTAATTTTTTTTACGCTGGAAGGTATTGTGCTCTAATCGGTGTAGAATTAACTCTGAGATAGTCAATTTACTTTAACACTAAATATGTGACACTGACAGTGTAAAACCTCTGTTAACTCCAATTATTTTCACCAACACTGGAAGTTATCTTGTTCAGTTTTACTCTGTCCATTGTTGGAAGAACTCCGAAAGAATTAAAATACTTTGACACTGCATATTTTACACTGGCAAATTTACTGTGTACTGAAGATATCTTCATGAAACTTTGTATACATATCAAGCAACATGTGATGGTGCCTTTTGCTATTTTGGATTTTTGAAAAAAGTATTTTTCAAATTTTTACATAAAAATAGATTTTGACTTAGTTTCTAAGAGCAATGTTTGTTTCCGGAGCATATATCCAAAACTATTCATGATATGGATTTGAAACTTGGTATACATGTTAACAAGGTGATGTAGATGTGCCTTTTCATACTAAGAAATCTGAGAAATTTTAATTTTTCATGTTTCCATAGAAACAATTTCAGACTTAGTCTCTCAGGTTAGTCTTAGGGGTAGATTTTGTTTCCGGAGCAGAACTTGAAAACTATGAGTAGTATGGTCTTGAAAGTTGGTATACGTGTTGATTAAATAATGTATATGTGCCTTTTGATACTAAGAAATGTGAGAAATTTTAATTTTTAGCTCACCTGGACCAAAGGTCTGGTGGGTTTATGCCATGGGCTGCTGAGGTCAGTGTAAAGAGGTAGGGTTGGTTTCCTGCAGCAGAACTTAAAAAATGTGACAAATGATATTTTGAAACTTGGTATATAGGACAGGGGATGACTCTGTCTTATTGTTTTTTTTTATTTTCAGCAAATATTGTCAGAATTTTCTCATTTCATTATTAATTTTAGTTTTATTTCCATAACTGTCATGAAGTGACAGTAGAATCAACCAATCATGTTTTGCTTTCCAGTAGATGGGACTATTTTGTGGGAAAAACATAACTCCAGGGCTTATGAACTGACAAGGTACATGTATAAACTTCAGCTGATGTTTACATAATCACACATTTTTATTAAACATACATGCCATAGAAATCACAGTTGCACTTTTTATACATTGTTAACTTTATTTAAAATAATAACGTACCAAGATGTCATGACTGTGCAGCCTGTAAATGTGTAGAAACGTGTTTGCAAATTAGTGATATGGATAACCAGGTTGTTTATTCACGACCTCACTGTGTTGTAATCCGGTTACAAATGACCCAACTTTGACAATCCCCCATCCTCCACGTTTCACTGAAATTCTTGTACATGTACGTTGTCATGATAAAAACAATGTGCACTCTTGTGTTGGAAGCTCGCGTGAGCTGCATGAGATGTGAACTGAATACATGGTTGTGATGCACTGCAGCCTCAACTTTTACGTGATGCGTCCAGTGTGAATTCAAGGCTAGTTATGAGAAAGTAGGTCAACAAATGAGCTAGTAACATTAGTGTGTCTGTTAAAACAGAAATGACATCGATCACAGTGCTGCAGTGGCAGGTGCAGTCCCCACAGACTTGCTTGCAAATTTGCTGTTGGAATGAAAAAAAAAAAAGTAAATAATTAGAAATAGTCAATCAGTGCTTTGCATATTCAAAGGTGTCCCCCCTCCAAATATCGTGCTAAATTATTTATTATAACTTAATTTATTATAATTTAACAATTTATTATTTTTAAAAAATGTGTTTATTTGGTGGTTTCTTTTGTGCAGTTGAAAACTAATGTCCTCTAAGTGAGGTTGCATGTTAAAGTTATGTAATGAATGATCTGTGTGATTTCACATATTCTTTAAAAGAAGTATGTAGACTGTACTGAAGACTTTGTAATGATGCCAGAGATACAAATAAAGAGAATGGCTCTCAAATGTCAGACTTTCAGAGTATCATAGACTACACAATTTAAATACCAGTTTCACAAAAATATCATTACAGAAGGCACAGGCACAATTTTAAACTCATTATGAAACCCAGGTTCTATAAATATGCAAATTACAAGCACCCCCAGTTTTCACACACAACCACTTTGTCTAGTAAACTGTTTTTACATATTACATTGACAGGAGAGATTAGATTTCAGGTCGCCATTATTATATATATTTTTAATTTCAAAAGAAAACGTCCGTCAACATAATGAAAGTGCATGTGTGTGTGTGTGTGTGTGCGTGAGTTTGTGTGTAAGGAGTTTTCTGGATGTTGAAGCTGGAGTATCAGGCCTCTTGTTTTGCGAGTGACGGCTCAGTGAGATGTAACATGTGGTCCCCTCAGCGTGCGGTCGGCCTCATTTCTGGAGTCAAGCCAGCTACACTGTTTAGCATTATTACTCCTGCTGAAGCTCGGCCAGAATCCCTCCACTCCCAGCTGATAGTGCTTATCAATATTTTACTCTAACAGTGGGAAAATACAGGCTCACACAGGTGAAATCGTGTCTGTTTAACTGTGTTTAGGTTTGTTTTGTGTTAAACATATCATACATATCAAGATCAGTTTTCTTTATGAAGTAATTTACATATCACTTGTACATAGAAATAATTAAGGAGTCTTTCTACCATAGGACCAAAGGGTTCTTCAAGACCATGTGGTTTAAGTGGTGATACAGTAACTTTAACATAATATCCTTTTTTAGTATAAATACGCAGGCGATTATAAGAAATTCTGTGTGTTGATTGATTGAGAAATTCAGACAATTTCTCAAGAATCATCTCGAGCGACTTGGCAAAATGGCAGCCGATTACTTTGTCACTGTAAGTGAGGAAGAATTACAAATCATGAAAGAAAATGTTGTTCCTAAAAGCACTAAAGATGCTATGAAGTTTGGTCTAAAACTATTCAAAGGTAAGGTGGAATGGTGATTTATTTGATCAATTTCAAAACAAAGCATTTTATGTGAATAGGCATAGATAAGTAACACAGGTCTGTGCATATTACATTTACATGTCACTTTTGAAGTTTGAAATAAATTCTTTTTAAATATCCATCCATCCATCCATCCATCCATTATCTGTATTATCCACACAGAAAGGCCCTCGTTAGCCACTGGGCTCGAACTCAGAACCTTCTTGCTGTGAGGCGACAGTGCTAACCATTACACCACCATGCCGCCCTATTTTTTAAATATGATTTTCAAATTTAAAAAAATAATAATCACCTATGTATTTATACTAAAACAATTATCCACCTCAGGATCAGTGAATATCAGTAAATAATAACCCGGACTTTGTCTTGGTTATTATTCACTGATATTCACTTCACTTTTGGTAAATAATTGTTAAATAATAATTAGGAGCATGTAGTAAAAGGTGTGATGGCAGCCCATGACATACTGTATGAAATTGAAAGTCTCTGAGGTTTGTTATTTTCACTGGTGCTGCTGTTTTGAAGCATGCCAACCTTTGGCCTTCTGCTTATGAAGTTTGGGCTTATAAATACTTAATAAATACTGTTATAAAAGCTGTTTTGGAAATGATTTGTCATGTATAAAAGAGAACAGTCCTTTTCCACTTTGCCCTTTACCATAACTGTGATATCAGGTTCTTCTTCTTTTTTTTTTTGGAAAATGCAAATACAAAAGCTACTGATGTTCTTCAGACTGTTAATAACAGTGACATTTAATTAGACGCTCTGATTTAATTTGGTGCAGATGCCTAGACACAGATGGTTTACCTATACTGAAGATCCTCTATATAGCAGAACACCCTGCATCAAAATATTTAATGACACACAGGTCATAACAACTGCTGCATTCCTCGTCTGTACGTGTGCTATGGAGCCACACAGTCCTCGCTCTGATTGTCATATTTATGCTCTCAGCCACCAGGGTGCCATGAAAAAGCTTTGGTAATCTCTGGTGTCATAAAAATCATATACTTGTGCTTTTATTTGGTGCAATAAACCTTGCTGTGGGGGGAATA
Organism: Neoarius graeffei; assembly: GCF_027579695.1. Lineage (NCBI taxonomy): Eukaryota > Metazoa > Chordata > Actinopteri > Siluriformes > Ariidae > Neoarius > Neoarius graeffei. Next base: position 65,201,940 of record NC_083570.1, read on the forward strand.
AAGCCTCCATATGGTCTATTGTCTTTAATGTTATGTAAACCGGAGTAGTAGTAGATTTAAATGATATGAACAAGATCTGACACTTCACGAATCACACTTCATATTGCATTGTTGATTTATGCTTGTCAGCAATTTAAAATGTAGATACACTTTATTACTTTAACCCAAAAAATGTTCAGACAGATGCTGTGAAGGAACATGTTTTGATGTAAATTCTTGGCCTTAGAAGATGTTGGTTGAGTAACACTGGCAGGATCGTCTCATCCTCATTGCACACATTTTGCATCTTTTCGAAGCAAACGAATGCTGTGTACATTTTTCTTTGTAATAACTGTGTGAGAAGTTCACGAGCTACTACAGGCCAAGGTTAAGCTTATTATTTTTGATTCCTGTCCTTTTTTTGTATTTGACAGAACAAAAAAAAGAATAAGCCACCCAGCTAAAACTGATTATGAAAAATACACCACCTTTCAAACTGACCTACATAATCCATTATGTAGCGAGCTATTATGGAAATTGCCTTTTGTGGTGCATGTGTTGAATTCAGGGACTCATGCTTCTTCGTCAGAGTTCCAGAGTGCTTCGCTGTTATAGTTCGCAACTTATTCAATTAAGTGTTTCAATCTAACTGTATTTTAGCTGTACATATGTTAAAATCCTTTTGAAAGTATGCCATGAAATGCATGATTAGTAGTAGAAGATATTTAGCATACTTGGATTTTTCTTTCAGACAAAGGAGAAAATTGACTTCTGGTTTCGTTCACTTATTAAGTTGTTTATAGTGGCAGATATCAGTAAGGACTGGATAGCCGATAACTCCATTTATTCATACTATTAAAGCATCAGTAGTAATGAGGCTTCTGCATTTTGTATCTTGCACCTCAGAAGTTTTCGTCACACCTAATCATGCCTACATGCTGATTCAGAAATTGATGCTATTAATATTATTTCAGGTTTTCTTCCTGGTTTGCCCTTTATCCTGAGCTACCATGTGAGCATTGATGGTGGGTCTGTACCGGACCCTGCCTGAGCCTCGCTCTAAGCTCCAAGCTATGAATAGGAGTGTGCTGACAGTGAAATATGGCTCTGCTCTGGACTCCCTCATTTCTAATGAGAACAGAGTGTTCTCGTCCTCTGCTCATTCTCAATGTGTTAATTTAACTGAATCAGGGCTTCAAGATGCACCTTTATTCACAACTAAATGTACTTTCTTGGACAAAGACATAAAATGAACCATTTCTACTTATTCTCTGTGATCTTGTTTAGTGTTGTCGTTTGTTCTGCTTTTATTATCATCGATAACACATTCATATTTTAATAAGAAAAAATAATTCTGAAATAAAGCAATGAATAATTCTTATTAAAAAGCTGCCTTGAAATATTTGCTCAGAATAGTCAACTTTATTTCCTTTACCCGATTCCCGATTTTCTGCTCTCTCTGAAATGCAAATACTCTCTCCTCCTGCACGGCAGCCGAGCAGGAATTTTTCATACACAGAACTGTATGCAAATCACATAGTTCTATTCCATCAAATAATGTTAAAACCAAAAGTCTATAAAAGAAGTAATTTAATGAATTTTTCAAGAATGCAAATCCATGGCTGCTTGGAGCACAGTTTTTCATCAGGCATTAAGCTGAATTGAGTTGGGCAACTTATCTTAATAGTTGATCTGAGTGCAGTGGCTCTGATGAGTGTGGAGGCCTCTGAGTGTAATCAACGCTTTGCCTCTTCTAGCGTGGCTTTTTTGCAGGGACCAACTCAGAATTAGACCCACTCATGCTCCGGTGGACACAAATATGACAGCCGCACCATTGATATACGCAGTTAATTACTTTCAGATGATTATTAAAGGAGCCAGCCTCTCTTCCAATTTTGGAGTCTCCCATAATAACAGCAGCCTGTTTGAAGAGCCTCAGCATTACAGCTCTTTGAGTTCTATAACCCAACTGGGAATAGTTGAAAATGTATTCTAAATATTAATGTCCCATTATTTTGCCAGATACTGTGGTGTAATGTTCGTTTTTTAGCTATCATTAGGCACTCCGCAATCACCTAGTGGAGAGGTCTATCTCGATAGATTTAGATTGGCCAGTTGTGCTTCATCTTTTATTACTTCTGTCCTGCTGAGTGAGTGGTGAATGTGTGTCTCTGTGTTCCCACTGGCATCACCTCACAAGACAGATTTGCTTCTTACCAGAGCCAAGCAATGTAATTAGACCTATGACATTATTAGGATTAAAGCTGATAAAGCTGTCGCATGAACTACAGGCCTTGTCCCCCTCCAATTAACACTGTATTACGAGACATATCATTACACTATGTGTAATAGTCACATACTGAATTCAGTGTAAAGTGACACTTAACCCTTATGTTCTGTTTCCCTTTGTTTAAAATTTGTTTAAAAAATAAATACAAATAATTCTTAGAAATCGCAGATTAGATTAGATTAGATTAGATTAGATTAGATTAGATTAGATTAGATTAGATTAGATTAGATTAGATTAGAACCCTGATTCCAAAAAAGTTGGGACAAAGTACAAATTGTAAATAAAAACAGAATGCAATGATGTGGAAGTTTCAAAATTCCATATTTTATTCAGAATAGAACATAGATGACATATCAAATGTTTAAACTGAGAAAATGTATCATTTAAAGAGAAAAATTAGGTGATTTTAAATTTCATGACAACAACACATCTCAAAAAAGTTGGTACAAGGCAATGTTTACCACTGTGAGACATCCCCTTTTCTCTTTACAACAGTCTGTAAACGTCTGGGGACTGAGGAGACAAGTTACTCAAGTTTAGGGATAGGAATGTTAACCCATTCTTGTCTAATGTAGGATTCTAGTTGCTCAACTGTCTTAGGTCTTTTTTGTCGTATCTTCCGTTTTATGATACGCCAAATGTTTTCTATGGGTGAAAGATCTGGACTGCAGGCTGGCCAGTTCAGTACCCGGACCCTTCTTCTACGCAGCCATGATGCTGTAATTGATGCAGTATGTGGTTTGGCATTGTCATGTTGGAAAATGCAAGGTCTTCCCTGAAAGAGACGTTGTCTGGATGGGAGCATATGTTGCTCTAGAACCTGGATATACCTTTCAGCATTGATGGTGTCGTTCCAGATGTGTAAGCTGCCCATGCTACACGCACTAATGCAACCCCATACCATCAGAGATGCAAGCTTCTGAACTGAGCGCTGATAACAACTTGGGTCGTCCTTCTCCTCTTTAGTCCGAATGACACGGCGTCCCTGATTTCCATAAAGAACTTCAAATTTTGATTCGTCTGACCACAGAACAGTTTTCCACTTTGCCACAGTCCATTTTAAATGAGCCTTGGCCCAGAGAAGACGTCTGCGCTTCTGGATCATGTTTAGATACGGCTTCTTCTTTGAACTATAGAGTTTTAGCTGGCAACGGTGGATGGCACGGTGAATTGTGTTCACAGATAATGTTCTCTGGAAATATTCCTGAGCCCATTTTGTGATTTCCAATACAGAAGCATGCCTGTATGTGATGCAGTGCCGTCTAAGGGCCCGAAGATCACGGGCACCCAGTATGGTTTTCTGGCCTTGACCCTTACGCACAGAGATTCTTCCAGATTCTCTGAATCTTTTGATGATATTATGCACTATAGATGATGATATGTTCAAACTCTTTGCAATTTTACACTGTCAAACTCCTTTCTGATATTGCTCCACTATTTGTCGGCGCAGAATTAGGGGGATTGGTGATCCTCTTCCCATCTTTACTTCTGAGAGCCACTGCCACTCCAAGATGCTCTTTTTATACCCAGTCATGTTAATGACCTATTGCCAATTGACCTAATGAGTTGCAATTTGGTCCTCCAACTGTTCCTTTTTTGTACCTTTAACTTTTCCAACCTCTTATTGCCCCTGTCCCAACTTTTTTGAGATGTGTTGCTGTCATGAAAATTCAAATGAGCCAATATTTGGCATGAAATTCCAAAATGTCTCACTTTCGACATTTGATATGTTGTCTATGTTCTATTGTGAATACAATATCAGTTTTTGAGATTTGTAAATTATTGCATTCTGTTTTTATTTACAGTTTTTACTTTGTCCCAACGTTTTTGGAATCGGGGTTGTAGATTAGATTAGATTAGATTAGATTAGATTAGATTAGATTAGATTAGATTAGATTAGAGAGACTGTACTTAGTTCATGTTTATCTGAGAGTAACATGGTGACACTTTTAAACAAAGTTCTTAATTGGTCTTGGTAAATATAAAAGATAAAGTGCTTTACACTTAGAGATCTGCATGATCTAATGCACAAAGCATGCATAAACTTTGCTTAGATGTAGGAAACCCTATATTTCATTGAAAATAGTACAAGACAACATACCAAATGTTGAAACAGAAACTTAACTGCTTTTTGAAAAATATATGCTTATTTTGAATTTTGTACCAACAAACTTGTTTCAAAAATGTTGGGACGGGGCAACAAAAGACTGGAAAAGTTGTGTAATATAAAAAAAAAACTCCAGCTAATTAAGTTAATTGGTAACAGGTCAGTAACATGATTGGGTATAAAAAGAGCATCCCAGACAGGCGGAGTCTCTCAGAAGTAAAGATGGGGAGGGGTTCACTGCTTTGTGAAAGACTGCATGGGCAAACAGTGCAACAATTTAAGAATAATGTTCATCAGTGTAAAATTGCAAAAAATTTGGGGATCACATCATCTGTGGTACATAATATCATGAAAAGATTCAGAGAATCTGGAGGAATCTCTGTATGCAAGAGACAAGGCTGAAAACTGACATTGGATGCCTGCGATCTTTAGGATTTCAGGTGACACTGCATTAAAAGCAGACACGTGTCTGTAGTGGAAATCACTGTATGGGCCCAGGAACACTTCAGTAAACCATTGTCTGTGAAAACAGTTTGTAACTGCATTCACAAATGCAAGTTAAAACCAGATATAAACAATATCCAGAAACACCGCCACCTTCTCTGGCCCTGAGCTCTTTTATGATGGACTGAGGTGAAGTGGAAAATTGTCCTGTGGACTGACAAATCAAAATTAGAAAGTATTTTTGGAAAACATGGACACCATGTCCTCCAGGCTAAAGAGGAGAGGGACCATCTGGCTTGTTATCAGCAAACAGTTCAAAAGCCAGCATCTGTGATGGTATGAGGGTGTATTAGTGCACACGACACAGGTACCTTGTACATCTCGGAAGGCATCATTAATGCTGAATGATACAAACAGATTTTGGAGCAACATGCTGCCATCTAGACAAAATCTTTTTCAGGGAAGTACGTACGTACATACATACATACATACATACATACATACATACATACATACATACATACATACATACAATACCAAACTGTATTCTGCATGTATTACAACTACATGGCTCCATAGTAAAAGAGTCCTGGTGCTAAACTGGCCTGTCTGCAGTCCAGACCTGTCTCTCATTGAAAACATTTAGTGCATTATGAAATGTAAAATATGACAAAGGAAACCCTGAACTGTTGAGCAACTGAAATTGTATATCAGGCAAGTATGGGACAACATTTCTCTTTCAAAACTACAGCAATTGGTTTCCTCAGTTCCCAAACATTTACAGAGTGTTGTTAAAAGTAGAGGTGATGCAACACAGTGATAAACATGCCCCTGTCCCAACTTTTTTTGAAATGTTTTGCTGGCATCAAATTCAACATGAGCATATATTTTTCAAAAAACAAAATTTCTCAGTTTCAACGTTTGATATATTGGCTTTGTACTATTTTCAATGAAATATAGGGTTTCTATGATTTGCAAGTCTTCACATTCTATTTTTATTTACTTTATTTTATTTATTTTTTTCCAACTTTTTTGGAATTGGGGTTATAAATCTTAGACCTAAAACAAATTTGAACTAGACCAAAAAAAGTTATCCAGGAAACCTTAAAGACAAAGAGAGCACCATCTAAACATTTTGAACATGCGGCGTGAGAGATACCATCTCTTGAGATAGTCAGCCGTTAGTTAGGTTTTGGTTTCGTGCATATGGAGCACAATGTATAGAAGGTGATACTGGGTAATAATTTTACAAGAGCTTTAAATAGCAACCTTTACTTATTTTTCTATTTATGCAGCACAAGCATTGAAGTGAATGGCACGGAGGGTGTGTAATTACATCAATTTAAATGGACATTATTTTAGCCTGCGCTGAACAAGCCACTGGAGCAGAAAATTGTCCAGTTTCATCCACACTCACTATAAACACCTCAGGAAATATGATGATTCCCTCTTCATCTTTTCAGTAAATCCCTCAAGTGTATGCCCATTCTTGAGCACTCAGTGGTTTTGTATAAGTTTTAAAATACAACATAAATTGTCACCCTCTGGTTTTTGCCCTGACCATAAAAATAAAATGCATCCTACAAACAGTTGCATTTTTGGTTTCAACAGTTCCACTGGGCTTCTCAAAATAAACACTTAAGAATATTTTTAACTGACATTAATAGTATTCCCATGCATGCGTTTCTCGAATTATCATAGCATTTCAATTATGGGGCACATCTTACTACTGCATAATTAGAGGTAGCAATATTAGAATCAGCAGATTCTCCATCAGTATTTCTTTAGTTTACCATAAAGGGATTTTAACCTACAGCTCCTTACACCTCTTCTCCACTTTGCACCACCATGTGACTTTTTTTTTAAATTATGTGCACATTACAACGACTTATATTGAAAATTATACACTTTAAATGGTTACACTTTGAATAAAACAACTGTACCAAGAGACCTATTTTTAAAATTGCAGCAACACAGAGATTCTTCAGAAGTGTTATCGCTCATAAGAGTAATGTAACAAAAAAATGTAAGCAAATATCAGGTAGGATAATTGTGCTGCTTCTCCAGTGTGTGTGTGTGTGTGTGTGTGTGTGTGTGTGTGTTTGGACAGGAAGTGATAGCTTTGAAATATGGACAGGGCAGGACGGGAGACATTAGCATTTTAGCTGCAGTCATAAATCCGATGAAAAGAGGGAAGAGGAAAGGAACTGGAGATTGATAGACTTTACATTTAGTAACGACCAAGAGCAATAGCAATGTTTTATTCTGACCTTAGGGTCACCTTCCAGAGAGTAGGGAAGTGACCAAACACCAAGTTTAATATAGAAGTGACACAGGAGGGAGAAATTAAGAGGAGGCATGTGTGAATACCATCTAATGAGTTTCTCACAATGGAACTGGCAGCGATTGTGTGTTCATGGGTTTGACCTTGGTATTATGGTGAGCATAAACAGTAATGTAATGCCTCTTTCTTGATAGATATGTATTAGTCTGTTCATGTGCTGCATGCAGAAATCCACCTGACAATGATGGATCTTTGTATATTTCACACAGAGTGTGTACGTCTGAGGGGGGTGGACAGGTGTACTGTCTCCTGTGTGCATGTTAATAGAAATTGGAGGGGCTGAACACAAGAGCCTGTTTAAAAGTGGCTTAGTAAGGTGCTGAGGCACTGCAAACAGCCTGAACAGCTTCAATACACCTCGGCATAAACTCCAAAGGGTATTTGTTCAGTTGCTGTCTTGTTGATGGTGGTGGAAAATGCTAACACAACAGTGTAACACATCGCTCCAAAATCTCATGTGGCTGTGAAGCCCATAGTATATGATTACCATCATTTTCATCCTCATCAAAACATTCAGTGTGCCCTCATGCTCTGTGGATTGGGACATTGTCGGGGCGGATCGTATTAGTGGGGTAGCCAGGCTAAGCACCACCTGTTTTTCAAAGGTAAAAGAAAAATCATTATAAGGTTTCATATTTCGGGCACGGCGGCATGGTGGTGTAGTGGTTAGCGCTGTCGCCTCACAGCAAGAAGGTCCAGGTTCGAGCCCCGTGGCCGGCGAGGCCTTTCTATGTGGAGTTTGCATGTTCTCCCCGTGTCTGCGTGGGTTTCCTCCGGGTGCTCCGGTTTCCCCCACAGTCCAAAGACATGCAGGTTAGGTTAACTGGTGACTCTAAATTGACCGTAGGTGTGAATGTGAGTGTGAATGGTTGTCTGTGTCTATGTGTCAGCCCTGTGATGACCTGGCGACTTGTCCAGGGTGTACCCCGCCTTTCGCCCGTAGTCAGCTGGGATAGGCTCCAGCTTGCCTGCGACCCTGGAGAACAGGATAAAGCGGCTACAGATAATGAGATGAGAATGAGATATTTCGGGCACCCACATCATCTTATCTGGGGTTTACAAACATTTTAAAGAGCATCATTTGTGATATTTTTTTTTAACTGACTGTAACAGCAACACTAGCAGTTATGCAAAAAACCCAAACAGAATGATGTGAAGCGAAGCTGTGGGCTAACTGTAACAAGCCCAGTGCTGTAGGTTCATGCAACCAATCAGTGACTGCTGCATCATGTGACTGCACAGAGTGACACGCCCCCCTACTTTGCAGCTCGATGGGCTAATATAGTCTAGCCCATTTTGGTGACATTTCCATAATACATCACCATTAGGCATGTTATGGACTCAATCGCAGGTGTAATGAACATGAATGAAGGGGATTATTTACTTTGCCATTATTTTTCCACTAAAATATGTTTGGAGGAGAAGCTGAAAGTTGATAGACTGAGCACACATTGTTTGATCAAAGCACAAATTGCACAAAAGGACAGATGACAAAACCATAAACTTAATGTTTTTTGGTTTGAACAAAAGAGTTATAAATTTTCTGTGTTTCGTGTTTGTTATTCAGATGAAACACAGATCAGATTCAACTTCCAAAAGTTATATATTAACTTTTAGATTACGGGACCAGTCAAAAGTTTGGACACACCTTCTAATTCGGTGGTTTTTCATTACTTTTATTAATTAAAAGTCACTTCATGTCTTAAAGTAATGATGGATGTTGTTTCTCTTTACTTAGTTGAGCGGTTCTTGCCATAATATGGATTACTACAGTTGTGGAATAGGGCTATTTACTGCATTATTATTATTTAATATTTACTGTTTCATCTCAAACACATTAAGAAGGCAAGAAATTGCACTAATTAACTTTTGACGAGACACACCTGTTAATTGAAAAGCATTCCAGGTGACTACCTCATGAAGCTGGTTAAGGTAATGCCAATAGTGTGGAAAGCGTCATCAAGGGAAAAACTGGCTACTTTGAAGAATCTAAAATATGAGCCATATTACTGTATGTTTTTTTTTTTAAATACAATTTTTTGTTGACCACATAATTCCATAACGGCGGCACGGTGGTGTAGTGGTTAGCGCTGTCGCCTCACAGCAAGAAGGTTCTGAGTTCGAGCCCGGTGGCTAACGAGGGCCTTTCTGTGCGGAGTTTGCATGCTCTCTCCATGTCTGTATGGGTTTCCTCCGGGTGCTCCGGTTTCCCCCACAGTCCAAAGGCATGCAGGTTAGGTTAATTGTTGGCTCTAAATTGACCGTAGGTGTGAATGTGAGTGTGAATGGTTGTTTGTCTCTATGTGTCAGCCCTGTGATGATTTGGTGACTTGTCCAGGGTGTACCCCGCCTCTCATCCATAGTCAGTTGGAATAGGCTCCAGCTTGCCTGTGACCCTGCACAGGATAAGCGATTACGGAGAATGGATGGATGGACATAATTCCATATGTGTTATTTCATAGTTTTGATGACTTCAGTATTGTTCTACAAAGTAGAAAATAGTCAAAATACAGAAAAACCTGCGAATGAGTTGGTCTGTCCAAACTTTTGACTGGTAGTGTATATATTTTAGTGATATATATGATTCATTGCATCCCCAAAATGTTTTGAAATGTTTCATCATAGGATATAAGGCGATCATTCAAAATAATTTTGTACTGATTTGCAATGATCCTCCATTCTAAAGGGAAAAATGGACCATATTAGTCCATGCCAACATGCCCAAAAACTATTTACACAGGGTCAAGAAATCTGTGGAACATTCCCTGGACAAGACAAGTTGCATGCTCTGTGAGCCCGAGGATTTGTTATTCCTTTTTCAAGCTCTGCATTCAGATTTAACATTGAAGTCAATATGTGCAATGTGACTTCCAGGTAAGTCCATAAGAGTAAAGAGCAAGAAGCTGCGCTCTTGACTTTTGATCGGATATCAGATACACTTCCTGCCTAGCCCAGGATTGCACTGGTAAGACTGCCTAGAAGAGGGACTCGTTGCTTAAATGACAGGAGACTGGCTGTGTGGCACACATCTTAGTGCTCACGGTCCCTTTAACAGTCTGCACAAAGAAGCTGTCAATTCCCCCTCATGCTCACTCTCTCCGAGAGCAATCTATCCGTCAAGGTACGCAGGGAGTGCTCTGACAGTGCATTGACCTTGAGTGCTTCTCATTGATTTCCAGTACTGTCATACAGATGGGGGTAGTACAGAGGGGTTTCTTACATGGCTGCCTGCCTGTAGGTGTGATTGGGAACAGATTTCCGAAATTCCGATAAGGCTACACCTGCCCAGGATGATGGATCACCTTCCTCTATCCCATCAATCCTCACCTGCGGGCAAAAGGGTGACACCTGTGTGAAATTTATCATCATAAACGACATCTCCATATCCAACCAATAACAGCACTTGATTTGTAAACAAAACTCCGCCCACTGAGTTTGCCAAAAAATGTCTTGTAAGAAGAGATTTGAAAGGTGACTCTCCTGTTGAAGTCAGTATGTGTAAGTCAGTAAAATCTAAAGCCATATTAAAAGTTTATCATTTAGCGTTTGACTAACTGCTCTTCCCAATTCTTCTCATTCTTTGGCTATGACGGATAATAAACCATTTTTCATGCAGTGTATATTTAACAGGGTTTATTAATGTCCCATCCATCCACCCAAAAAAAGCAAGGAAAGCATAAAGGAGAGTCATGTGGCCCTGAATGCACTAATTTAATTAATTTCCACATCTCCCCTCTCAAGATTTTATGGATAGTTAAGAACCTTCTGTTATTTTTATGACTTCAGGAAGTCAAGTGTGAGCTATCTTACACTGAGTCAATTCTTTCTACTTAACCATTGATGATTAACCAATGGCAAAATTAATAGTCTGTAAAGAGCGCCAAAACAGTACTGCATGGTTCTAATATCTCAAAGAAAGATCAGGGTAATTTTTTTTTTCAACTAGGCCACTTTGTCTTCCATAAGCACAATCTCTCTGGCAAATCTTTCTGGTGCTTACTGTTCCTGCCAAAACAGATCACATACAGTACAATACTGTGTTCAGAATTGTACTCAAAGCCTTACTATGACTCACAGTTATTGGTTGTAATAATCCCTCTTCTTCTTCTTCTCTCCATCTCATTAGCCACAAGAACTAAAGAGCTTAAAGCACACAAGCCAATCAACAATAAGACACCACAATACAACAGTCCTTAGAATACATGATGCTTTTTGTGTGTATTTTCTTGCCTTTCCTTGTGTTGCCTTCTTTACTTTCTCAAAGCCCCAAATGGATTAGGTATCATCAAAGTCTAAGAAGTGTTTCCAAGTGATTTTCATAAACAGCACATTGTTCTCCTATAAGTAGAACTTGGAATCACAGTTATGTGCTGGGTTTTGATGTGGCTTTTTTTAGACAATGCACTGTGCATACGAAGCAGCATTACCCAGATGTACAGAGAAGTTGTTTAATCAGTTGAGAAGATGAGTAAGGCCATTGTGCTCTCTGATTTTCCTGCATTTAAGGGCAGACAAATTCTCGGCTCTGAGAAGTCTTATTAGTGCTTACCACTGTGATTTGAAACTCTTAAATTAGTACAGATTCTGAAGTAACCAGGTTTATTCTTAGCACTAACTGAGAGCCAGGGAAGTTTTGGTGGTTTGAGGACCATCCATCCATCCATCCATCCATCCATCCATCCATCCATCCATCCATTATCTGTAGCCGCTTTATCCTGTTCTACAGGGTCGCAGGCAAGCTGGAGCCTATCCCAGCTGACTATGGGCGAGAGGCGGGGTACACCCTGGACAAGTGACAGGGCTGGTTTGAGGACTAATCTGAACATAATTTATAATCATTCATCCATCCATTATCTCTAGCCGCTTATCCTGTTCTACAGGGTCGCAGGCAAACTGGAGCCTATCCCAGCTGACTACAGGCGAGAGGCCGGGTACACCCTGGACAAGTCGCCAGGTTATCGCAGGGCTGGTTTGAGGACTAATCTGAACATAATTTATAATCATTAATTCATAAGTAATGCCACAAAATACTTTGACATTATCTCAGATTGTGGTGTGATCTTTGTAGCCTGTGCTACTCAAGGCAAATGTCTTTGCGAATACATTTTTTATTCCGCTGCCATCAGCTTTACAGTACCTGTTGAAAATACTCAATGACCAACGTGTGTGTGTGTGTGTGTGTGTGTGTGTGTGTGTGTGTGTGTGCGCGCGCGCACGTGCATGTATGTGGTTTGTGTCTGAAAGAGAACATGCTGCCATATTTCTTCATGAGAGCAACCACTTCCAGCTGAATCCAGCTCTGGAATGGCCTGTCAGGGGAAATGAGAACAAGTAGTTCAGTACTGTGCAGGACACAAATCCTTTAACCGTCAACATGCTTCCTAACACTAAAGCGTGCTCCTAAACAAACTCTTCCAGGCTGGACAACTCCTCATGTTACACATTTCAAAATGCCTTTACAGACTGATAGTCTTAGCATCTACTGTTGTTCCATGTCATATCATGAAAAAAACATTCATATTATTTCTTCTCATTATCAGAAGTGTTCGTTAAATAGGACACCCTTTTCCACAGAAATACAAAACCAATGGAAACATTTGTCTACAAATGTTTGTGTCCCCAAAAATTTAAATATTAAAAGAACAATTACTGTTTTCCAGCTTAATCTTTACCTTCTGTGCTTGTCGCATGTAAACTACGGGTTTTAAAACTAGGGGTCAAGAGATTTACAAATGGGATTGTGAGATAAACTCACAATATCATCTTTTTTCATTTATTTATTTTACAAATTAATATTAGAAATATTGAAGATGGATTCCCTGTATTAATATTTTGCTAATATGTTGCTGGAAGTCACATTCAGACAAGCCACATTTAAATTATTGGGGTATTTGTCATTTTAGTCTCCTGACACACTGCACTTGTGTAGTTCAGCAATAAAAACAGACAAATCTCCTAATTCATCAAGCTCCACTAAACAAACTAGCATTGTGTCTCAAATCCCATGTACAGTTCTAGACCATTATTGAGTATCATTCCTAGTACTAATGCTAGTACCAGTCTTCTGGATTTTCTAGATTATACCCTTTTTTTAAAATGTAAGATCTTCTTGATCAAATAGTGTTTGATTTGAGATGCATCCCATGACAGTAATCACAATGGCAGTAGAAGGTTTTAAAGAGAGACAGAGCTCGTCAGTCTGTTTAACATCTCATCTCATCTCATTATCTCTAGCCGCTTTATCCTGTTCTACAGGGTCGCAGGCAAGCTGGAGCCTATCCCAGCTGACTACGGGCGAAAGGCGGGGTACACCCTGGACAAGTCGCCAGGTCATCACAGGGCTGACACATAGACACAGACAAACATTCACACTCACATTCACACCTACGGTCAATTTAGAGTCACCAGTTAACCTAACCTGCATGTCTTTGGACTGTGGGGGAAACCGGAGCACCCAGAGGAAACCCACGCGGACACGGGGAAAACATGCAAACTCCGCACAGAAAGGCCCTCGCCGGCCACAGGGCTCGAACCCGGACCTTCTTGCTGTGAGGCGACAGCGCTAACCATTACACCACCGTGCCGCCCCTGTTTAACATCAATACACTTAAAATCACTAAAACTTTTACAGTGCTATCTAGTGAAGAATGATTTTAAAACATAAAAATATCAGGGTGGTGATGGCTTGGGGTCATAGAAAACTCATAATGTCCAACTTGGAACCTCTGATATAGATGATAATATCAGGAGGATTTTGTCACATCTCCTTGTACTGAGAAAAGAGCAGAAAAGCTCAGTTATTATTGATGACAAGTTCAATTCTGTCAAAAAGTAAAAACAAAAAATATATGACGATATAATGAGAAGTTAAGCTTACAAATTTATGTTCTAACAATTAAGGTTATTTAATTAAGAAGAAATTAATATGGATGTTTTTTGAACTGGTTATTCAAATGGTAATACATTTTACAATTGGCAATTCAATATGCAAAGAAGAAATGCAATCCTCAGTTCAGCTTGAGCCGTTTATCCATCAGGGTCACAGGGGGGAAGGTGGAACTGATCCCAGCTGACTTTGGGTGAGAGGTGGGGTACACCCTGGGCAGGTTGCCAATCTATTGCTGAGCTAACACAGAGACGAACAGCCATTCATACTCACATCAATAATTTAGAGTAGCCAGTTGACCTAATCCACATTTCTTTGGAATGTATGACAAAACCAGAAATCCATGCTGGCATGAGGAGAACATGCAAACTCCACACACGAGGCCCCAGTCAGCCATGAGGTTTGAACCCAGGACCTTCTTGCTGTGAGGCCACAGTGCTAACCACTGCACCATTGTGCTGCTTCCAGTTTGAATTATTTTGATTAAAATTTAAAATAAAATTTCAATGAATTGCATTCGTTATTGCTATGTTGTTTTTTTTGCTTCTTTATTCTAATGGCAATGCATAAACAGCAAAACGGTACCACAGTCTATTGCCTTGCAAGTCACCATGCTCTTTTGGTGTCAAAATTCAATTAAGAATGCAATCTGTTAGTCCTCTCATCAGGGCAGATCTTCAGTTAGGATGTCATATCTTCATTTAGTGATGTGGTCAAGGTAAATCCATTCCAACAAATCCATCCAAGTATGGCAAAATCAGCAGCATAGTTCCTCTGAGAGGCCGCCAAGACTTTCGAGGAGCAGAATAGATTAAGGCTGAAGGACACGGACATCCGCAGAAGTATACTTCGGCCCTTGCCTATGTCAGATACTGGGACATCGGCTTATGGAGTGAGTGAAGAAGAAACCTTTATTTGTCACATGCACACTTCAAGCACAGTGAAATTCATCCTCTGCATTTAACCCATCTGAAGCAGTGAACACATGCACACACACTCAGAGCAGTGGGCAGCCACACTACAGCGCCCGGGGAGCAGTCAGAAGTTAGGTGCCTTGCTCAAGGGCACCTCAACCCAAGGCCACCCCACATCAACCTAACTGCATGTCTTTGGATTGTGGGGGAAACCGGAACACCCAGAGGAAACCCACGCAGACACAGGGAGAACATGCAAACTCCACACAGAAAGGCCCTCGCCGGCCGCTGGGTTCGAACCCGGAACCTTCTTGCTGTGAGGCAACCGTGCTAACCACTACACCACCGTGCTGCCCAGGCGGGACTTGGGTCATACCTTTAATCTGCCATGTTGCCATAATGTGTTGCAGCCTGCAAAATTGGCACACCTCAGGTATGCCCTGTTCTGTGTTGTGGTATCTGACTCCACTGACACCATTCAGCAGGTCTCATGATATCCCTCTCATGCTTCCATTCTCTCTGCCCTTCCTCTATGCATTCTGCCATCATCCCCTGCATCCCGCATTGACAGAGGAGTAATTTGAACTCCATCTCCCAGGGGTCCACTCCTTTACTTCCTGCTCCTCGAATAAGCAGTGTATTGATTAGATATCAGCCGGTAATTGGGCTGCAATCTCTCTCTCTCTCTCTCTCTCTCTCTCTCTCTCTCTCTCTCGCCCCTGAGATGTATGACGGCTGTGACAGGGAATGGATACCCCCACTGATCCTGGTAAATAGTCTGTTGGACAAAATGTCTTCCCTAAACAGTTGTCATGTCAGGCTCAGGCCTTTTTTCTCTCTCCCTGTGAACGCAAAGTTACACATCTTTAGGGTAGCCTTGATGAAAAGCCTATATGTAAAGACGTACATAATATAGTTATTAGGGCTGTTTAAAATGTGTTACATTGTGATTGATTTATATTTGGACCACAAGCTTTACCATCATAAATATTGTGTGAACATTAATGCTGGAAGGTGATCTGTACTTCGGTGTTTTTGTGTTATTTTTGTTTCATGTGCTGGATGTTTTGTCTATCTTGTCCTGCTGGTTGCCATGTGCCTTTTTTAAACCTGTTTCTGATTGGATGATTGATTCTTGCAGTTTCTGATTGATTACTTATCATTCTACCTCCTGTGCAAACCACTGGCCATGCTGTGTCTCACATCATCTCAGCTCTGTCTTGTAGCTCCCTTCTTTCCCTTTGATTATTGCCTGTGTATTTCCCTTTGCCTCTTCATGACCCAATTGTGCTTTGCCATTTTGAATTTGATTTACTGATATAGCTACCAAGTGGGTTTCCTCCGGGTGCTCCGGTTTCCCCCACAGTCCAAAGACATGCAGGTTAGGTTAACTGGTGACTCTAAATTGACCGTAGGTGTGAATGTGAGTGTGAATGGTTGTCTGTGTCTATGTGTCAGCCCTGTGATGACCTGGCGACTTGTCTAGGGTGTACCCTGCCTTTCGCCCGTAGTCAGCTGGGATAGGCTCCAGCTTGCCTCCGACCCTGTACAGGATAAGCGGCTACAGATAACGGATGGATGGGTGGATGGATGGATGGATATAGCTACCAGCTAGTTAAAACACACTTATCAATAGATATGTTGTAAAATAGTGGGAAAGATAATATATCTGTATTTTTTCTGTATTCTTTGTTTGGATAGATGAGGTAGAACATTTGCTGTATGGTCATTTGGGCCTGGTTGAGTGTCATAGAAAACTTCTCCCATTTGAGAAAATGAAACCTAAACACAATTGTAGTCTGCCACTCTTTTATTGGCTTGATGTGGACTGGGTCGTAACACTGGGTAAGGTTTTGGTATTCACAGCAGCAGAAAAGCAATGAAAGCAGATAATCAGAGAGAAGGAATGTGTGATTTCTTCCCAGAGTCTCTCAGGCAGAACAGACACAACATGACAAAGCCACCATTTACCTCCCAGAAAAATGGCTTTCAAAGCCACCACTGCTCCGTGGCTCTCCTTCAAAGCCACATTTGACAAGGATCTCATTTGGATGCTCAATATTGCCATCATCAAACAGTGAGCCATCTTAGCCAACGTGTTCATCATAGCAGCATCAATTTTACACTGCGGTTCGATTACGGCTCCTGAAGACACTCTGCTCCTATAGATACTACACAGAAAGCGATGGGAATGGAGATCTTTGGAGCTTCTTTTCTGTTGATTAAAATTAGAATTCATGCAAGGGTTTGTGTATAAACTTTGATGCACTTTGGATAAATGTCTATCCAGTACTGCTGTCTCAATAAGATGTACTCTAATGACAGTTCAGTGCAACAATTGTGAAGCTCCAACAACATAAATCTAATGATTGTCTTGTTATCTTTATTATTATTATATTATTTTTTTCTTCTTTAAGATGCTACAGCACTGAAGCAAGGTCTGTTTTATGAATCTGAGCTTAAAACAGCAGTCATTACAGTCTTAAGTGAAAAAGGTGCTGTAGTTCGTTTGTAGATATTTTGGTATCAAACTTACAGTCATGAACCACTGTTCATGTGTAAACTTTACACGTGGTTTGTAGACACTTTACATATCATGTTTCACATAGTTTTTCACATGTGGACTTTAGTCTGTCTGTCTGTTGCCATCCTCATACTGTAGTTGAGGGTCGGCGATCCAGGAAGCTATCAACTAGCTTCCCTGAATTCTCTTGAGTGATTATAGCACACCAGAGGGACCCAAACCCTCATCTGGTGTTGGGTACACATACACACCAATGGGCAATTTAGACTAGCCAATCAACCTAATCCACATGTCTTTGGGGAAACCGGAGCACCCAGAGGAAACCCATGCTGACACGAGGAGAACATGCAAACTCTACACAGAAAGGCCTCCATCGTCTTGAACCTGGAACCTTCTTGCTGTGAGGCAACAGTGCTAACCACTACACCACCATGCCACCCGTGAACTTTAGTGTGCATGGTTTATTATTACTCATTCATTCATTTTCAGTAACCACCTTATCCTGGTCAACATTGCAGTGGATCCAGAGCCTTTCCTGGGAACACTAGGTGTGAGGCAGGAATACACCCTGAATGGGATGAATCCATCCATTGCAAGGTACCACACACACAGTCACACACACTCATTAAAATTACTAAATTAGCCAATTCATTTCCTGGCATGTTTTTGGGATTTGGGAGGAAACAGGAGAACTTGGAGATAACCTCTGCAAACACAAGCAGAACATGTGCAGAAACTCAACATAGACCTGAACTCAAACCATGGACCTTGGAGCTATAAGGTGCCCTACCAGCTACATCACCATGCTGCCCATGCGTTATGTGGTTGTTGTTTTTTCACATGACTCATTTATGATTATTATTTATGATTATGGCTATTGCTCATTTATGACTACTTATTTTTTATGACTGTTATACTGTTTTAGCCATGACTTATTCACATGCTCAATTGTTTCCATGTAGGGCATGTGGTTTTATTTTTCCACATATGTTCGCATATGAAATATACAGTGGTGCTTGAAAGTTTATGAACCCTTTAGAATTTTCTATATTTCTGCATAAATATGACCTAAAGCATCATCAGATTTTCGCACAAGTCCTAAAAGTAGATAAAGAGAACCCAGTTAAACAAATGAGACAAAAATATTATATTTGGTCATTTATTTACTGAGGAAAATGATCCAATATTACATATCTGTGAATGGAAAAAGTATGTGAACCTTTGTCTTCAGTATCTGGTGTGACCCCCTTGTGCAGCAATAACTGCAACTAAACATTTCCAGTAACTGTTGATCAGTCCTGCACACCGGCTTGGAGGAATTTTAGCCCATTCCTCCATACAGAACAGCTTCAACTCTGGGATGTTGGTGGGTTTCCTCACATGAACTGCTCGCTTCAGGTCCTTCCACAACATTTCCACAACATTTCCACAACATTGGATTAAGGTCAGGACTTTGACTTGGTCATTCCAAAACATTAACTTTATTCTTCTTCAACCATTCTTTGGTAGAACGACTTGTGTGCTTAGGGTCGTTGTCTTGCTGCATGACCCACCTTCTCATGAGATTCAGTTCATGGATAGATGTCCTGACATTTTCCTTGAGAATTCACTAGTATAATTCAGAATTCATTGTTCTATCAATGATGGCAAGTCGTCCTGGCCCAGATGCAGCAAAACAGGCCCAAACCATGATACTACCACCACCATGTTTCACAGATGGGATAAGGTTCTTATGCTGGAATGCAGTGTTTTCCTTTCTCCAAACATAACACTTTTCATTTAAACCAAAAAGTTCTATTTCGGCCTCATCCGTCCACAAAACATTTTTCCAATAGCCTTCTGTCTTGTCCAAGTGATCTTTAGCAAACTGCAGACGAGCAGCAATGTTCTTTTTGGAGAGCAGTGCCTTTCTCCTTGCAACCCTCCCATGCACACCATTGTTGTTCAGTGTTCTCCTGATGGTGGACTCATTAACATTAGCCAATGTGAGAGAGGCCTTCAGTTGCTTAGAATTTACCCTGGGGTCCTTTGTGATCTTGCCAACTATTACACACCTTGCTCTTGGAGTGATCTTTGTTGGTCTATCACTCCTGGGGAGGGTAACAATGGTGTTGAATTTCCTCCATTTGTACACAATCTGTCTGACTGTGAATTGGTGGAGTCCAAACTCTTTAGAGATGGTTTTGTAACCTTTTCCAGCCTGATGAGCATCAACAATGCTTTTTCTGAGGTCCTCAGAAATCTCCTTTGTTCGTGCCACGATACACTTCCACAAACATGTGTTGTGAAGATCAGACTTTGATAGATCCCTGTTCTTTAAATAAAACAGGGTGCCCACTCACACCTGATTGTCATCCTATTGATTGAAAACACCTGACTCTAATTTCACCTTCAAATTAACTGCTAATCCTAGAGGTTCACATACTTTTGCCACTCACAGATATGTAATATTGGATCATTTTCCTCAAGAAATAAATTACCAAGGATAATATTTTTGTCTCATTTGTTTAACTGGGTTCTTTTTATCTACTTTTAGGACTTTTGTGAAAATCTGATGATGTTTTAGGTCATATTTATGCAGAAATATAGAAAATTCTAAAAGGTTCACAAACTTTCAAGCACCACTGTACACTATATGACCAAATGTTTTTGGACACCTGACCATCACATTCTAGATTTAGTCCCCCTTTGTGGTTATAATAACCGCCAATCTTCTTGAAAGGCTTTCAACTATATTTGGGAGCATGGCTGTGGGGATTTGTATCCATTCAGCCACCAGTGAAGTCAGGTACTGATGTTGGGTGAGAAGGCCTGGGGTGTAGTTGGTGTTCCTTATTTATCTCCAAAGGTGTTCAGTGGGGATGAGGTCAGGGTTATGTGCATACCATTTGAGTTCTTCCACTCCAACCTTGGCCAACTGTGACTTCATGGACCTTGCTTTGTACACAGGGCCTTTGACATGCTGGAACATTTTTTTGGACTTGGTTTTTAGTTACAGTGGGGCAAAAAAGTATTTAGTCAGTCACCAATTGTGCAAGTTCTCCCACTTAAAAAGATGAGAGAGGCCTGCAATTTTCATCATGGGTATACCTCAACTTTGAGAGACAAAATGAGAAAAAAAATCCAGAAAATCACATTGTCTGTCTGATTTTTAAAGAATTTATTTGCAAATTATGGTGGAAAATAAGTATTTGGTCAATAACAAAAGTTCATCTCAATACTTTGTTATATACCCTTTGTTGGCAATGACAGAGGTCAAACGTTTTCTGTAAGTCTTCACAAGGTTTTCACACACTGTTGCTGGTATTTTGGCCCATTCCTCCATGCAGATCTCCTCTAGAGCAGTGATGTTTTGGGGCTGTCGCTGGGCAGCACAGACTTTCAACTCCCTCCAAAGATTTTCTATGGAGTTGAGATCTGGAGACTGGCTAGGCCACTCCAGGACCTTGAAATGCTTCTTACGAAGCCACTCCTTCATTGCCCAGGTGGTATGTTTGGGATCAATGTCATGCTGAAAGACCCAACCACGTTTCATCTTCAATGCCCTTGCTGATGGAAGGAGGTTTTCACTCAAAATCTCACGATACATGGCCCCATTCATTCTTTCCTTTACACGGATCAGTTGTCCTGGTCCCTTTGCAGAAAAACAGCCCCAAAGCATGATGTTTCCACCCCCATGCTTCACAGTAGGTATGGTGTTCTTTGGATGCAACTCAGCATTCTTTCTCCTCCAAACACTACAAGTTGAGTTTTTATCAAAAAGTTCTATTTTGGTTTCATCTGACCATATGACATTCTCCCAATCCTCTTCTGGATCATCCAAATGCTCTCTAGCAAACTTCAGACGGGCCTGGACATGTACTGGCTTAAGCAGGGGGACATGTCTGGCACTGCAGGATTTGAATCCCTGGCGGCGTAGTGTGTTACTGATGGTAGCCTTTGTTACTTTGGTCCCAGCTCTCTGCAGGTCATTCACTAGGTCCCCCCGTGTGGTTCTGGGATTTTTGCTCACCGTTCTTGTGATTATTTTGACCCCACGGGGTGAGATCTTGCGTGGAGCCCCAGATCGAGGGAGATTATCAGTGGTCTTGTATGTCTTCCATTTTCTAATAATTGCTCTCACAGTTGATTTCTTCACACCAAGCTGCTTACCTATTGCAGATTCAGTCTTCCCAGCCTGGTGCAGGTCTACAATTTTGTTTCTGGTGTCCTTTGACAGCTCTTTAGTCTTGGCCATAGTGGAGTTTGGAGTGTGACTGTTTGAGGTTGTGGACAGGTGTCTTTTATACTGATAACGAGTTCAAACAGGTGCCATTAATACAGGTAACGAGTGGAGGACAGAGGAGCCTCTTAAAGAAGTTGTTACAGGTCTGTGAGAGCCAGAAATCTTGCTTGTTTGTAGGTGACCAAATACTTATTTTACAGAGGAATTTACCAATTAATTCATTAAAAATCCTACAATGTGATTTCCTGGATTCTTTCCCCCATTCTGTCTCTCATAGTTGAAGTGTACCTATGCTGAAAATTACAGGCCTCTCTCATCTTTTTAAGTGGGAGAACTTGCACAATTGGTGGCTGACTAAATACTTTTTTGCCCCACTGTATAGTGAAAGGAAATGGTTATACTATAGCATACAAAGACATCCTATATAATTGTGTGATTCCAACTTTGTGGCCCATATATCAGTGTGATGATCAGGTGTCCACAACCTTTTGGCCATGTGTATTTTTTTTTAAATAAATTTTATCATAACTGATGACACGCTTTACTCCAGAATTCAGTGATAGAGATGCAGTTGGAATGGCTAAGATTTAATGACTTGCAACCAATGAAAATATTTTATATTTGTTGAAAAGTGAATCAGCCATCTTGCTGCAGATCACAGCAAAACATCCTCAGTTTTACTTACAATGGTAAGAAAACTTAAAGTGTTGCAAGGGGTGGCATCAGTGATGTAGTCAGTATTGGGTATATGTAGTACACACAATAACACACATACATGGGCAATACTTAATGCTTCAGTTCTCAGGATTACATCTGCATTACATTTATCTCCAATCATGTCACCCTTCCCTGCTGCAGTGTTCTCTATCTACCCTGTGTCTTATATAACTCATGAATAATGGCAGCGTATGTATGTTTACACCCTGCTGTGTTGCATGATTCATGTTTCTCATTGTTACTACTGTTGTGCACATTCCCAGACACGTTTTAAATGTCTGCACTGATGGCCGATATGGGAGCATTTGAGGCCCTGGCACAAATGTATTTGTGGATTGTATATCTCCCCTGTTCATGTGGCCCGCTACAATTTCTCACGCGCTCCGCACTGTTTGCAGGTGATGGATAGCCGGCACTTGGCCTCACACACTGTTGTTGGCTGTGTGTCTAATAAACTAGTGGGGGAGTTCCTGCTGCCGTTGTTTATATAAGGCAACACTATCTCCTCTTGGGCGAGGTGAATAATACTCTCAACCATTATTTAAATAATTCCTAATTCTCTGTAGCAGTTCATCATAATGTGAATGTATAAGATTTGCAGGGCAAATATAGAGGAGGCCTTAGAGAGCAGACCAGTACAGAGATTCCCCCTCCTCCTCCTTCTCTGAGGTGACTCTTGGGAATGTTGCCATCTCTGGAGCTGTTGTTCATATCTCTGTATCAGATCTGGAATGAGGCCAGGTTCCTCGGGCCAGTTGGGGAGTGGAGTAAGAAGAGCTAAAGACCGTAAGTAGCTGCCACAACAAATAAATTCTCAATGTAAAAAAGGACAGAGGATCCATGGAATAGGTGCGGAAATAGAGAAACAGGGTAATCCAAGAGTTGGAAGGGCTGTGCCATCAGGGAATCAGTGGCTCTCTCTGCACACACAGGGCCTGGAACTAAGCCAAACTTCAGTCAACCATGTTTGCTGAAATGTCACTGCATGTTTTCCAGAACATCTGCAGA